>NW_010387778.1:13949-33165 GCF_000710305.1 Buceros rhinoceros silvestris
AAAAAAAAACCCCAAACCTACGTGGCCTACCAAACCAGTTGGTCTTAAAATGATGGTGGAGAGGACAGTTCTTGCAGCACAAGAGCTGTAAAAACAGCTACTGATGAACGCGAATTGAGCTTTCAACCTTCAGCAGCGCTGGTGAGTTGTAACATGGATATGAATTATGACAGGGAACACTTTGTCTGCCAGCTGCTCAGGAGAGAAAAGCAGCTGTTGGTAAGTGCCAGCTGTGAAGCTCATTTGATACAGAGTTAATTCATAGAGTGAATGAACAATCAGTATTGGTATAGCATCTTCTATAAAAACAGTTGAGCTCTGGAGCTCGTGAAGTGTATTGGTCCCAAAAGTCAGTGCTAGCTGAACTGGAGGTGTTCCATGGTTTCTAAGCAAATGGATTTCTTTCAGCACTTCAGGCAGTAGATATTTTATGTTTAAACACTGTAAAAGGTGTGTGGATTATTGCAATTACTAGTATTGCGCCTCGATAATCTGGTGATAAATGTGTCGTATCTTGTATGGGGGTTTCAGTTCATGTAACTAGACTGACTTTGAAAGGTGTCAGTTGTCTGTAAAACCCCAAAGATGAGTGAGTACTCATTGCTTTCACAGCATTAACTCTATCTTTGAAAGCAGTTTTGCTGCCCAGCTCAGGTACACAATGTGCCAGGAAAGCCAACGTGCAGAAGGCTCGTTTCTCGAACACAGCCCTCCTCTGCTCTTCGGTTTGAAATGTCTTACAGAGTCACCTGGCTGTTTCTGTCATACCACAGTGTGGTTGAACAAGGGAGAGCGTGTATGCTTGAAGCATTGTTTGTTGGAATGATCTCCTCAGTTCCTGAGAAACAAAGCCTTCTCGTTACATGCGTCTCTATGTTCCGCTGATAGTTCCAAAGTTATGAATGCTCTAATTGATATTCTTGGATCTTTTCTGTGGTAGCAAATAAAAGCTTCACTGGCATCTTTTAGTGTCTAATTTTTGCTCTGTAGCAGCCGGCACAAAATATGCTGATGCTCTGCCATGCTGCACCATAACTCACTTCTTGCACTCAGAGGATACTCAGCTTGCTTATGCCAGTGGATAGTGTAAAATGAAAGAGCACAGAAGAACATAGATCTGTGAGATCATCAGTCTTTGAGACCTCAGCTGATACTCTCCTACTATACTGTATAGCATGAACAAAGTTGTTGGTTATGGCACTGACAACGTTTTTAGTCTGGGTTCTCACTGCAGTCTTAAGTAATTTGTCAGCATCTCTCCAGGAAGTTTTGACCCCATCATCCATTTCTGATCAGTTGTGACACAGGAGTAGAGATCTCAGAGCTCGTTTGCCTTGAGAGAAAACAGCAGCTGGATGTAGAAAACATGCTTCAGTTGGTGTCTCCAGTGAGAAATTGTGGTATGGGTCCAACAGTTCCTGGCTGAATTTAACTTTTCTGGTCATTTGGGATGTGTAGCTCTGAATCAACTATGCTTTAGGTCACCTCTTAACCAACCGTAATTTCTGGATGTGAGAGGGAGCTGAGAATTCAGGGAGGGTGTTTAGGAGATGTGTAGGGGAAGTTAGAATATTGGATTAGATAAGCTCATGGGGATTGTACAGGTCGTCGGTGATATTGCGGGAAAGGGTTGGAGTAGGTCTCTGAAGTCTGGTTTCCTAATTTTTCATCACTTGGAAAGCATTAACAACTTCTTTTAGTTAATGAGTGTGAAGGGAAATTGAGTCTTGATTGAACTGCCTGTCTATTTTCATAGCTATTAACCTTATCCAGTAGCAGGTAAAGCCACCTTTACAAGGAGCATTACCAAAATAACACAACCTTTAAACTGGAGCAATACAATTTGTCTTTGAAATGGCACTTTTCCCTTTTCCTCATTTTCTAAGTTATTTTTGATGAATGGTCCCTTAAGCAGTCTGTTTGCCTCATGAATGCCAGTAGATAGAGATTAACAGCAGCGTATGGGTGAGCGCTTCTGACAGGCAGTTTAGCGCACGTATGAGGAAAAGACTAACAGAGCTTTTGGGTGCTGATGTGAACAGAGATGCCTTTAAAGAACTATTGAATGGGCTTGTATTGCTAATACTTTTTTTCGTTACTTTAAATATTTTATTGAATTTCTCTTTTAGCTTTTTGGCAGTTTGAAGCTTGGGAGGTTATCTGTCAGCAGGCACGTGACCCAGAAACTTGTTGCAAATTTCTAAGTCTGCACTTTGAATTCATTCTCCCCAGGTACAGAACTTCACACTGACCTTTGTTGAACTTGAGAGTTGTTAATTACTCCACAATTTTGGGCTGTCAGCCTTGTCACCCAGCCTCAGGTTTGCAGCCCTTGCTGAGGATGTTGCCAGGTGTAGTGGGACCCCAGCTACCTTTTGTTTTTGAGTATTCTCCTGCTAACAGGACGTTTTTTCCTTGTCGTTAGAATAGTCACTTACTGCATACCTTGTCTTACCTAGTGCTGAGACTCAGTCTTTCAGCCATCCTTTGTGGCAGAGCACCACTTCTAAAGCGCTTTGCTGGATCCAAACACAAGATAGATGTTTGTTTCATTTGTTTTCCTCTGCCAGACCAGACTTCTGTTTCCTGCTGCAGAGCAGCCAGGGCCAGGGAAGAGCCAGCACTTCCAAACTGGTGGCAGTGTGGAAGTTAATTGAGAATATTAGTTAGCATTTGTTCTACTAACGATGAACCAGTTTGCTAGAAAGCCGCCATAAGAGAGAGTATTCACAGCACTGCAGCAGCTGTGGTTGTAGAATTCTGTGAAAAAAGTAGTACATTAAATTTTTTAGTGACTGTTAATGTTTTGGAGGGCACAATGGCCACGAGCACCACAGCTGTGAAAGTTGATCTAACCAGGTCTTAACACAGACTGTGACCCAGCCCAGGCAGCTTCTGACAGCTGCCTGTGAGTCTAAAGCGATAGAGGATGGGCTATGATGCCAAACTTGGGGGAAAAATTTGTGCCAGAGAGATGGCGCCTGATCCTGCTATGCTGCTCTGACATGGTGCTGGTGTTTACCTTTTACAAAGAGCCCATGTTCGTAACATTCGTCTGGATTCAGAAATGAAAGATTGCCGAGAATTGTCTTAATATTAACTTGTGACACTTGTACTGTTTGGCAGGTCCAGCAGAGCAATTTTTCTCCTTTTACGCTTTCAGTGAAATAGATTGAAGGAAATGTGCTAGTAAATAATCGGCATTTTCTATTGGTCTTTATAGAGACAGCACTTTTTTCATGTACCGAGGCCAATTACTTGATTGTGTGAGGCCCTAATAACCAATACGCCTTTATTGCATGTGGTGAAATTTGCCTCTGCTCAGACACTCAAAGTTCAAAATAATTGTTCTCAGCTTGTGGATTTTTTCTTGCTTCATTTTCATTCTTTCAGTATGTTGCCCGTGACAATTTATATTGATTCACGTAAGAGGATCTGTTTTAAAATAGCTGATTTTTTGTTGTTCTTGTTAATTAGTTGAAACAGATAATGGGATATGTTACTGCTGGGTTGAAAGTGGGAGTAAAAGAATTGTCATGCTGAACACCTGACATTTTTATTTAGCACAGAGAAGGAATTCCCTCTACACCACTAATAATAAACTAGTGTATGTTTTGAAGGTGTATTCTAGTTATGTTGCCCGTGACAATTTATATTGATTCACGTAAGAGGATCTGTTTTAAAATAGCTGATTTTTTGTTGTTCTTGTTAATTAGTTGAAACAGATAATGGGATATGTTACTGCTGGGTTGAAAGTGGGAGTAAAAGAAGAAGAATTGTCATTCTGAACACCTGACATTTTTATTTAGCACAGAGAAGGAATTCCCTCTACACCACTAATAATAAACTAGTGTATGTTTTGAAGGTGTATTCTAGTGGAGTGATTATTTTAGGATTGTAGCATTTATTATAGCATGAAAATCTTTCTCCCTTCTAGTAGTAAAATTTTATATTCTAAACTGTCAGACAAAATACTGTTACGGTTGTATTATGATGGTGCAACCAATGTATTTTTTGCTACTCCCCAGAAGAGATTTTTTCTTTAAAAGGAAAGATAGTTTGTGTGTGAAAACCCAAGAGGATAGACAATAATGGTTTATATCCCCTAAAGCTTGTGCTTGGGGAGAGAAACACAGCTTGCTGTAGCTAGTGCTTAACTGAGTGTGAGAGACTAGGAATGAGCAATGTTCATCGATCCCATATTGTAACAACAGAAATCTTTCAGTATATGAGCAGCAGAGACAGTCAGACCTATTCCTAAGCGAGGAGGCAAAAAGCAGTAATTGTAACATCATTTAAGAAAGCTTTTGGTTTCTTTCTTAAGGCTATCTTTCTATTTGATATAGCCAGTGTGGTTAAAGCTAGAGCACTGCTTTCCTTCACTTTATAGCCCAGAATCCGTTTGAAGGGTTATGGCAGGGCTGCAAGTTTTCTGTTGAGTAATTCATGTTGGGTGGTAATGTAAAAACCGTGCAGCGTGTTTGTAACTGCATGCACACTACTGAAGGCTGCGTTGCTTTCTGCATTTCCACACAGGGTGCAGAGGAAAGGCCAGTGTGTCTCTGCATGTTAGGTGAGGCAGCCTTTCTCCTTGCCACAAAGCCCATCTCCTTCAAGGATGCTCCAGTGTGAAGATTTTCAAATAAGCTTAACCAAAGGGAGATGAGATTTTCAGTCATGGCAATTAGGCAAATGCCTCTTGGTGTAGTTCTGCTGCCACAGTGGAGGGAAAGCCTGGTCATCGTGCGGTCTGAAGTAGTCTGAGTCCTCTATTAAGTACCTGCTGCAGAGGTACTGGGGCAACGCTGCCTCCAGGCAATGAGGGGAAAGGGAAAGTTTTGCCTTAGTTGCCACCTTCTCCGGGAAAGCAGTGACATGATTGCTGCTTCTGAGGATATGCATTTGCCTTAGGCGACACGCTTTTATAACCAGGTGTTAATCCAGCATTCCCATTTCTCTGAAATGGCTCAGGTCTGTGATGAGGCTATGAGAGGCTGCTGGACCACAAATGTTTAACTTCCCTTATGTTTCCAAGCCATCCAAAGTCAATTTCTCCTTTAATGTTAGTTAGAAAAAAGACACATGTCCTGTAAACAAAACCAGTTTAGATTTAACTTATTTGTGTGTTGTTCTCACGTGCAAATCAGACACGAATGACAAATTAGGCCTTAAGTGTTAGGCCTTAAGTGTGTGATTGTAGGTGAAATGCAAATCTGTTCCAGTTTGCATTTGTGAGCAACTTTTAGATCTTTTTGTATTAGAAATCTATGCTGTAGGTCAGAATTCACAATTATCTATGAAGCTGGTGCTATGACAGTTCTCTGCCTTGGAGATGTTTTCTTACCAGTGTTGTCTAATAGCACCTTCCATGAGACCAAATGTTGTCTGCTAAGAGATGAAACGTACTGATGTATTTCACTGATATGCTGCTAAAAGTTACAGAAATTTTTTTTCCTTCATCACTGCTGTTTTTTTTCCTTGCAGGATCTTGCTGACAAATGCTACAGAGCATAAACCTCTTCCTGAGGGTCTTTTTGATGAGCTACTGCTTTGATTGCCTTAGCTAAACCAAAACATGGATTATGTAGAATAATACCTGTTACCGCTGCTGTTTTTGGACTCCACAGCTGATCTCTTCCTAAATTTGAGGTGCCCTTTGACAAAACTACATCATGGTATAGTGCATGGAACTGGAAAGCTCAGAGGAATTTTTGTGAGTGTTACAGGTGTCTGCTGTGTCACAGGTGTTGTGAGTGTCGCAGTGTGTCTGCTGCGTGCTTGGTCAACCCTATAAATCTTAAAAGTCTTATTTGGCTGATGGAATCCAGTATCTCTTTTGCCGCATCATCTTTTATACCAGTATGAGTTAAAATACTGACTTAGTAAGTAACATGTTTGCCAAATAGCAAGAAGAGAAAGAGACTGAATTTTTGTTGGTATGGAGAACTGGGGAGCAGTAGCAGAGAGGATGAGGTGGAGAGTCCCTCCTTTATGAAGTCAAGAGAGGGAGAATAGGCAGATACCCAGTGAGTCCATGCGATAGTAAAAAGATGAAGGGTGGTGAATGGGCAGGCCACAGTTTGTCCTTGGCATGAAGCAAGACATTTTGAGCCACTCCAGGCTCTCTGATCACAGCTTTTATTTCTTGCTGTACTTGCTGGACACATACCTTTCTCAGAAAAGAATAAAACAAACCAGGAAATCTACAAAAATAATATTCCTTTTGAGCAGAATAGTACTTGAATGGTTTAGATTGCTGAAGAGTACCATTATGTATTATAAAAAGAATGTGGTTTCATTTTGGTTTTTAATTGTGATGATTCAATGACAAACTGCTGCTAAAATTGAAGAGCTAAAATGCGGGTGAGCTGACACACAGTATGACCCTGTGGAGAGTTACCTAGTTACTTATTGGACTGATCATCTCAAAACCCTGAGGAGTTATTTCAGTATATAATCTCCAGTTTTCTTGTGGCTCTGCCTGAGCTATGTAGCCCTACTTGGTGTAACAGAAACTTACAGTGGTGGTTGGGAATTTTTTGTAGTGGGTAGCATCCTTGTCATCTCACAGCCGCTGGAGAACTGAACCACACTGTAAGCAGTGTTCCTCGGGTTTCATCATGTGAGAAAAGACAGCGGATTGTACCTGCCTTTGTTTGCATTTAACGCAGTGGTGGACACGTTGCACCATGCTCAGGCATGGGCAAGGATGGTTTTATGTAAAAACTGACTTGATGTACGCTACTGTATATGATCTTTTTGAGTTCAGTGCCTCTGAGATCTGCCAACAAAGCTGTTAAGGAAATCCTAGGTTTTTCAGTACTTGAAAAACATCAGAAAACCGTTCTTTTATGATAACCACTTCCCCCCCCATTTCTTGAGCTGTCGGTTTTTTATCTTTCTAGGAAGAGAACTGTCTTTGCTTTCTGGTAGCAGAACTGGATTTTCTGTTTCACGTTGGTTTCTGTTATCTGTGTCAGGTACTTAAAGCATCTCTCTATACTTCATGCAAACTCACCATTTGTGATGTAATTTCAAGTAATTTGAAAGAATGAGCTATTGGCAAAGCTGTGTTACAGTAGAATGGATTTTTACGCCTCTTCTATGGGACAATTTAGAAATTGCACTTGACCAAGTTTAGCTGCAGTGGCACTAATTTTCAGGTCTGAATTCCAAAACTCGCTTACAGGCTGCTTACAGGCTCTTTAGGAGCGCTCGTTACCTGCAGCACAGCTCCCTTGTCTACTTTGAAAAGCAAGCAAACATGAAAACAGCAGGCCTTGTGTTTCTAGGGCTGCTTTAGAATAGCCCTGTGAAAGTCTAACAATTTGCTATTTCAAGGCAGGTGGCAGAGGTGCTCGCTACCACTAAAATGCAATAAAAGAATTAATGCTTACTAAAAACACTTTTCCTCTCCTGATAGTGAAACACGTGAAGTTTCTATTAAACATGCTATCAAATCAAAATAATGAGGATACAAAAGCAAGCAGGAGATTCTTGAAGTGGTTAAAATCAGTATTTAGGTCCCCAGTAAAACATAATTGTTCCTGGTTTACGTCTTTTATCTAAGGTGATTCAAGTAATTTTTTCCATCTTCTTTTTCCATCTATAAATCCTAGGGGTTGTTTTCTTTGGTTTTTTGGGGGTTTTGGTTTTATTTACTCAAAGTTGCATTTCTGTTCCTTTATTTTGCATGTGAAAGAGTGAGGTTTGTATTCTTTATGTAATCTGGCTCTGTCTGCCTTGGAGATATGGGCAGTGTAGCTTGCAGAGGTATATTTAATCTACAAGGTCTGCATTCTTAGCTCAGGGTGGGAAACTTCATCCTTCCTGCTACCTCAGGTATGAGGTTTTTATAGTGACTTTGTTCTAAAAGCACTTCACAGACTCCACGGACAATATTTTTCTGCGGTGAAAGCTCCTCCAAAGAGAGAGCAATTATTTTATAGCCCTCATGAATTCTGTGGCGAGATCTGGAGGCAGGAAGTTAGCACTGAGTTGGTACCGACTTAGGGGACTGCTAATAGGGTGGTTCTCACACGTGTGCCTGTGGCAACAAGCATTCCAGAAATTGATGCTAGATCTTTAAAAGGAATACAAGCTCTGAATATGCTACCATTTTCTTAAAAATTGTTGCGAAACTCTTTGTTCTTGCTGCTGTGTCCTTGAGTCATGCCACTCTATGTCTCGCTGCTTTTTTTTCTCACTCTTCCAGTTTATGGTTTTTCCCCTGCTCACGCGTTAATACGATGACTTAACTGAATAAAGTTTTATATTTCACAGCTGCATCTGGACGTTCCAACTGCTTGTATCAGTGCTGAAGTGGTCTTTAGCTAAACTTTCCTCTGAGCTACTCTGGGCAGGATTTAACCTGAACCCATTCCATTTTCCTGAGTGTTTTATTGCCTCATCTGTCTGACTGCTGGAGTCTTGTCTTTATGTGAGGAATGCTCAGACTGCTGCTCCAAGGCCCGTTAGTGCATCTGTTGTCAGGATGCTGTCTGTGAGATTCTCACCTCACCTTTCAGCAGTGATTCGGGACATTTGCTTTATTCTACAAAATAATGGCTTTGTGCTTGAAGCCACTTTGGTATGTGCTGGTGTTAGGTGGATGCACTTCTGGAGGAAGTATGGCCTTGTGGGGAGGTCCTCATGTGTCCTGTGTACAAATCCAGTCAGGCCGTGCATTTATTAACAGATACCTCAAGCATGAGCAGCTGCGTAGGACACTATCTAAATAGCCTCCCTTTATTTTGATAATTACTTTTTATCTAGTTTTTATTTATTATTATCCACGTTGTTCAATCATGCTTTCAGTGCAAAGGATCTTTTCCCTAGGTTTTGCTTTCAGATAATCCCTTTGGCCATCTGTTGTCAGGATGCTGTCTGTGAGATTCTCACCTCACCTTTCAGCAGTGATTCCGGGACATTTGCTTTATTCTACAAAATAAGGTCATCTATCTGACTGCTGGAGTCTTGCCTTTATGTGAGGAAGGCTCAGACTGCTGCTCCAAGGCCCGTTAGTGCATCTGTTGTCAGGATGCTGTCTGTGAGATTCTCACCTCACCTTTCAGCAGTGATTCGGGACATTTGCTTTATTCTACAAAATAATGGCTTTGTGCTTGAAGCCACTTTGGTATGTGCTGGTGTTAGGTGGATGCACTTCTGGAGGAAGTATGGCCTTGTGGGGAGGTCCTCATGTGTCCTGTGTACAAATCCAGTCAGGCCGTGCATTTATTAACAGATACCTCAAGCATGAGCAGCTGCGTAGGACACTATCTAAATAGCCTCCCTTTATTTTGATAATTACTTTTTATCTAGTTTTTATTTATTATTATCCACGTTGTTCAATCATGCTTTCAGTGCAAAGGATCTTTTCCCTAGGTTTTGCTTTCAGATAATCCCTTTGGCTGCCAGCTTTGGCATCAGATGTTGAAGAGGATGAGGGTATCGGTCTCTAGTTCAACACCCTACACCCACAGAAAATGAAGCTATTCTCTGCCTTGAGAGGTGGTGTAACTTCAACAACCAGCACTGCTGGATCTGGTACTGCCTAATTCAGATAATCAGTGGGAGAAACCAAGCAACAACAATTTTCTAATGCCTCACAGCGATAAGGAGGCAGAAATCTGGAAAGGGACACAATTGCATTGCGTAGTGAAAGCCATCTTAAAAAAGAAGACAAAAGAGAGAAAAGCCAGAAGCAGCTTTCAGCTGGGTGTAATCAAACAGTCTAGACAAGGTGCCTATGTTGAAAAGGATAAATAATTAAATATATTGGCTAGCTGAGTGAACGTGGCCCCACCAGCACATCTGTGAGTTGATTGATCTCTTCAGTAATCTAGTGAGCACACCACTGTTTGTTTTTTTCTGTTTCATTACCTGCATCCATTTTGTTTCTCTTCTTGTTATCTACTGCTGCCTGTTTATTCTTCTATCTCGAGGACTTTGCTGCTGAAATAAATACCAGTCTTTGCCATGACCAGTGGAGTTTTTCCTGCCTGAAGTGCTGTAAGCTGAAAAGATGTCGTAAGTGGAGCCCTGAGATTTACTGTTGGTTTGTGTAAGCCTTTCTCCAGAAGTAGCCCTGTGAGGATGCAGCGTGGGACTCTCTGCAAGTACGCAGAGCTCTACCTGTTGAGAACTCCTTTTGTGCCTCTGTGTCTGCAGTGCACCTCAAGTCTCAAAGCAGCACTGTGTCATCTGGTCCTGTAAAAGTGAAGGCAGTAAGGTCTTCCATTCAGCTCATAATGAGATGTCATGAAAAATGATGCTTTTGGTACTTTCTGATTTCATTTTGTTAGTTTACTAAAATAATTAGTATCTTTACCGATCTACTGTCCCAACTGTAGGAATAAAATGTGAAATAAATAAAACTTGTGCTTATTATGTTGTTGTTCTGTGTATGTTCCTTGTTTACCATTATATCTTGCCTCTAGGGTAATCAACTTTAAATATCCGCCAATAATTTGAACATCAAATGGTACTTATCCTGGAAGTACACCCGAGTAATCTATGCACATACATTAGGAGTACGTCAGAGTGTTTACTTAGGTTTTAATGGGATGTTCTGTATAATTTTCACATAGATTAGATACTGCAGGAAGTTTGTATCTCTTTCCCCCCTAAAAGCTCCATTCAGTAATAATGGGTAGTATTTATAGCAGTTGTGGTGAATTAGAAAACTGATTGGGTGAACTACTTGATTGCTGCTCATCTAGCAGTTATGCTTCTGCCAAATCTCTCAGTGAAATTTCCCGTGGAAGCTTGTGTGTGAAATATGGCTGCACCATCCGGGAGCATCTGAGGACAACTGGAATTGCCTAGGCAGCACAGAAGTCAAAGTGGTGTTTGCAGCATGCGTAGCTTTAGTCAGCACGAAATATTATTTGTTTGTAGAAATGACTCAGCAGCCTTGTGTGCTTGAAATAGTTGTGTGTTTTTAAGCATGTGAAAAATGACAATTTTGCCACTCCACCGGGAGCAGAGAGAGGTAAGTCGCATGAGTATCCTCTCAATCGTAGAACTCAGTCTTTCAGATCCTGAAGTGTCTACAGATGCTCCTCTTCCCCTCATCTTGCCGTGCCAGCAGCAAGATGCATTTTATCTGTTGTCCCCAGGTGGCACAGGTCTTGCAATGCAGGGAGTATTTCTCACTAAGAGTTTTTGGCATACTATTCAATACCTGCTCGCTTTATGTATCATACAGTGTAAGTGGATAGAGGGTCCATTAAGATCTTGAGTGAAAGCAGCAGCTAAGACTCCTTATCTTTCTTTCAAGATTAGGTGCTTTGCTGCATTGGACTTTTGGTCCATTTCAGAGACTGGTTTTTGAAGATTCCCTTCACAAGGAAAAGGGATATTTAAATTTTCATTACTATGACATCTGAGATTGTGTTTGACTCTTCTTGTGTTTGGGATGTTTTTTTGAGCACGCTGAAATCAGCTATGTAAAAAATTTCACAAGAAGAGAAATGTTTGCCTATTCTCCTGGAAGGAGTATGAAGCTTCGGAAGTGTCACCCAGTTGTATTTCTGTTACGTAAAACTGGTCAGAATTGCCTTTCTTCTGATGTGCCTAGCACATCTAGTGGAGTTACTGTTACACACTGGAAATACATTACGTGTTCCCATATGTTACCTGTAGAAGAAAGAAGAACTCTTTTCTGAATGTTAAGGGAGTGTTGTTTTGGATTTACTGATGTGCCAAATAATGTATAAAAGCTAGCTTTACTATTTTTGTAAATAAAATGTGGTATCACAAGGCACAATGTACAAATTCACTGGTATATCAACGCAGCATGCAAGTTCGTTTAAACAGACAGTTAAATCAGGTTTATGATGGGTTTCCATTGCTGCAGTTGCAGTGCAGTCAGTGTGCAGATGAATACGACTCTCTTGTTCTCCTAGTTGTAAAACCCGGAAAGCAGAAAAAAGGGGGAAAATAGCCAATATTTTGTCCTGTTTTTGTTGCTGTAAAAAGTGCTGTTTCCTTGTTCTACATTTCTTTTTCATCTTCATACCCGTTAGGAATAGTTCACTGGTCATTTTGGTGCTTCATTGATCACTTTACTTGTCAAGCTAGATGCAGTTTGTGACTGTGAGTAGTGGGGGTGTCCCTCCTTTTGCTTCTCATGGAGCCACGTGGAGATTTACGTTCTTTTTTCCTCCAGTGCAGGTTAGCTGTGTGTTAGCCAGAGCCCTGCACTGCTGGTGTTTGTGGCCTCCCCATGAGGAAAGCTTTGGACAGTCAGGGGCAACCTGCCCTTGGCTCTGCACCTTCAGTAGGTACGTTGTTCTTGCTTGTTCTGCTGGAGGGGCCTGAGCTGTGCCGGTAATAGCCCTGAAGCTGGAAATGAGCTCAGGGGTCTCTCCAGAAAAGGCAAGGGAATACATGCTTGGAGTTGATGTCTAGGGTGGTGTCTGCCAAAAAGATGGATCTCCAGTGTATTTCTTAGTTGAGGAGAAAAGTCATTTACTTGGGTCTGGCACAGTGTGCACTGCTGTGATTTATTAGGCTGTTACTGTGGCATTTGAACTTAGATGTAGGTTCTTTCAGGCTGTAGTGCAATTAATCTCAGTTCTATATATAGATTGTTAATAATACTAGCTGTGTCAAAAATGTGCTGATATTGATACTTTCCACCATGTGGACAGAGTGTTCATGGTGCCAAATTACTCATCACAGGTAGCTAGCTTGGAAGATGTGGGAGGTAGCCAGATGAAGTAAATGTGCTTGATATATTTGAGAAAGGAAGAATTGCTTGTGTTACGGTGTAAGCTAATGTCACGAAACAGGAGGCAGTCCCACGAGCTGCCAGGGTGCTTACATCCATCCCCAAGAGAAGTCTGATGTGAAGAGATAACTTGAGGCACTGTGTCGTTCCCTGCTTTGCTGACACAAGCTGGTGCTTTGTCACATTATGCTACAGTCATGCTCAGTGGGGGGATTTTTGGATTTGAGATTGTCTGTTGGTTCTGAAAGGAATTAAAAAAAAGAATCTTTGCTACTATTTAATGACACTTTCATAAGAATAATAATGTCCAGAAATTTGTGATTGCGAGGAGGAAAAGGATGAGAAGTTTGTGCCTACTTTTGCTTTTTTAGGTTGTATTTATGGTTTTATGTTATTAATCAAAATAATACAGTGCAGCCCAACTTCTTTTTCATGCATTCTGTTAATCCCTTGCCCTGCAGGGGTGGCCAGCTGTCATGGTCACCAGGGCAGATAGCATCTTCAGGAAGCACTGCTGAAGCACTGAACACATGTCCTCCTCCTCTTGGTCCATCTCAGTAGCAACAGCGAATAATCCTCTTAGGTTCCTTGGCTCTACCTGCCATTGATCGCAGGAAGACTGCAAAGCACAGCTCGCTGGTTACCATCAGTGATCGTAGCTCCACACCGTAAGGAAGTGGTTGCTTAGTGGGTGACTCCTTATTTAGTGTTTACTCTGGGAACGCTATTCAAGGCTATTGTGCAGTTTTAAGATCTGGTTCTTAATTGAGTAATGAGCAATTCCTAATTCCTACCTACTTTTGGTGTCCAAATAAAAATGAGAAAAGATTAAAGATTAAAAATGAAGGATCCTGTTAAAAACAAGCAGATTCTGTCATTTCTTTGATTTTTTTTTTTTTTTTTTAAAGCAGATATGTGAGTTTCTTTCAGCGGTTATTTTTAGGATACTGCTTAACTGATGTGATTCTGTTGTAATGGAAGAACAGTGATTAGTGAGTTTGTAGTCTTAAAAAAAAACCAACCCTATTGATAGTTGTTTGACTTGAGATTGAGTTGGTTGTAAGAGTGAAAGCAGAGTAACAATTCACTTTTTGCATATTTGCCGAATAGCATTAACATAATATTAAGTAGCAGATAAAGTGAATACAAGATAAAATTTATTCTGTTGTCTAGAAAGCTGCAGAAATAGCAGCTGCCAGCTCTTGTTATTAAGCCCTGGATTAGTGAAAAGGCCATGCAATAAAAATCGCAGGAAGGAAAACAAATATTAAGTTATATTGAGAAAAGAGTCTGTTAATGGGTGTTATGTGGCATCTCCATGTTATGATCATGTGGGAATTGAGTGATTGTGGTTGGAATTGGAGGAGTGAAAGGTTATAATAGTGACACAAACTGTCAGTTGGGGGAGAAAAATAAACAAAATATGCATTTAAAAATCTGATCATAGCTTTTGTAAGAACAACGTGGCACAATGGTTAATGGATTTTTTTAGTGTCATGAAGCAGCTATAACAGATTATTTATGTCAGTTCCTGTATCTAACTATTTGCAAGAACTGTAATAAAACTAAAAAAATCAGGGCTCCATCATACTTACTGCTACATGTATTTATAACATTTATCTCACAACATTTTTACATGGTTTGGTTTTAGTTTCTTTTTAGACTCAAAACCTTAATGTTTCTTGGCAATTGATAAATTTGTGCTGGACAGCTGTGGGATGCAGCGCTGTCAATGTTAGTCTAACTGTGCTTCTCTTCCCATCAGTTAATGAGGAGATAATGAGATAAAATATCCTTTTCCTCAGAAAGAGGAGCCGTTAATAAACTCTGTTGTGTTGTATTCACAATGTAAGAGGGAGGTGGCTGTGTCAAACCAACTCTGCTAGTTCTCTCTTCCAGAGTGAAGCCTTTTTGATACACTGCTAATGATACATAAGTATGTGCGTAAGCAGGTATATGGGTCCAGGTGTGAAATTTAGTCTAAACATCTAGGAGTGGCATCCCATTGACGTCAGGGCAGCTGGCTCCGCAGTTGTATTTCCAGATAAACCAGGCTTTTTGTGCCATGGGTATGTTAGGAGGCGGCTGGTTCCCGTGGCTGGTGGTAGCTTCCCAAAAAGCCAGGCTTTTGTTGTGTCCCTGTCTGGCAGCATGGTTGCGCTCCTCTCCTGGCAGCTTGTGTGCCACTTTTTCCCTGGAAACATGAAGGAAGCAGGAGGCTGTTCTTATTAGAAAAAACAGCTCCCCTGAATACAGGTCTGCCGCAAGCCCTCTGTAGTTACTGGGGGAGACAGCAGCTCTGGATTGGGAATGTGCTAAACCTGTCGCTTGTTCTAATACTGCAGGGTAATTGGTAGCTCCACAGACCCAAGTCCTGAACAAGGCTGGGATTAATGCTGGGCTGGACATAGGTGTATGGGTGGACATCTCTTCATTGCTGATGGAAACTCCCAGCTTTCTGCCTCCTGTTTTCACAGAGGGTACTGCAGATGAGCTCAGCTAGAAATCCAGTATCCTAACACGACAGCTTAAAAAGGCTGAGTCATTTATTGTATGTGAAGGGGGTGTGTGCCTTTTTCTTTGTAACTAGTCCTGTAAGTATTCTCCAAGTGGATTGTCTTGAGCTGGTGGATGCATTTGAATACTGTGTGTTAACTGTCAATATTACGTACAATAACTGCTTAGTGGCAGGTCGACATAAAGGCAGAGTTTTTGAGGGGAAATGACTGAAATTCCCTGGCTTTATGGCATTTTAGATACCAGACAGATTGTGCCAAGAACTCTGTGCCTCTAAAACAAGTCATTAATTACTACTTCAATCCAGATTTTCCAAGATGAAGTCTGGTGCTGGAATTTCAGTGTTTTTGTGGAGACTTTTGCTCTGTAAATGTGTTACTCTAGGGAGAGGGTATGATGAAAAATTAACTAAGCGTATATATGAAGTATAGGTAACTTCTGAAAGCTACTCAAAGTTGTTTGTGTAGAGGTATTAAGCAAAAACTGTGCTTGCTTTTCTACTGCTGAGTATTTTTGCTCTTAAGTCACTGAAGCGTTTAGGCAGGGACGGGTTAATTTTACATGTGCAAACTCTGTTCAGATCCTATTAGCTCTACACGTGCCAAGACACTTTGCTGTTTGGGCCAACAAGTTTGTAGACTCAGGTCAATGGTACAAATACCACACTAGGGAGGACCACAGGTACAGGTTCTTTTAAGTCAAAATTAACAATAGAGGTAAACTGTGCTTAACTTTATGCAGTATTCTGAATGGAAATGTTTGTAAATGCTGTGACACACCACTTTCTGCTTAGTTGTGCTAGTGTCCGTAGCATCATCAGGTGGCCTCTGTAAGTTAGTTGGTGGGTTTCTGTTTGTTTGCATTTTTCCTTATGGCAAACTAACAGCATGTTGAAGGAAAAAAAAAAAAAAACACCCCACTGTTCTTGTTTGATGTTCTTGTTCTTTGTTTTTTGTTCTTTGTTTTCTCCAGGGTACGGGGAGTGTCCTTGGATTTAACTTTTTTGTATGTACGTGCAATACTGTGAACTTTCTTGGAGCCAAATGGTGAATTTTAACCCTAAACCAGTACCCCCTTTTAAGAAAATTTGCGCCATTGTATTTTAAAAAGTATATACAGTGTTTATCCTCTTTCACGGGCACCCCCTTGCCGTGGGGAAGGAGCTTGCGTGCCCTTGTGAGGTTGAGAGCTGTGCTGGTGGTGGCATGTGCCTCCGGTGGGGTCTCCCAGGCCAGACAGGTCTCAGCTGAAGGGTCAGACACAGTGTGTCCACGGGCAGGATGGGCTCACCAGCCTTCGGGCACCATCCTAGGAGAAGGACAACTCTGACTCCAGACCCGGGCAGATGGAGCTCGTTTAGCCCTGTAAGGCTCATCCATCATCTAAGAGAAGGACACTCTAACCAAACCTGCGACCCGAGGACTTTGCTGTCACCGTCCAAGCTCGCTTGGCCCTGTCAGATGAACCTGAGGTGTAAAGGGTGGAGCCAGTTCTGCGCACGCTGCGCCTCACCTAAAAAATCCACCGCGCAGGCCCGCAGGGTGCACTCACGTTTGCAAAGCCCTGCAGCGCCATCAGCGCGCTTGCAGTAAGCGTGGGGAAAACCCTTCCCAAATCTTTGTTCGCGAAGCCAAGCCATGATGATGATGATTTGGAAAATAAACCATACCTTTCAGGAGGCAACATACGAGGACTTTCCAGAAAGGTGCTGGATAAACTAAATGAATAACCTATCTGTGTTTGTCCTTTCAGCCCTCGTTCAGGAGACCTGCTACTGAATTTTACAGGAGCAGCATTTCCACACAGGTCTTTCGTGCCATCAAAACCTGAGTGATGGCTAAAGTGAGCTGCTTCTCTGTTACACCTGTATGAAAAGACATTTGTGTTAGGTTGATGGGAGAACTAGGACTACAGAAAAGATGTGTGGAATGGTGTTAAGTGGCTTTCTGCTAACCAGCTCATATACAGGGAGCAAATCCCTATGCTTATTACATAAAACAAAAGAACAGAAACACCACCAAAAACCGCAAGAAACAACGCTAGTGTGGGTATGAGTAACATGTTTTGGCTGCCAGCGTGTGTCAGAGTGCTTTTGCTAGCATGCCAGAGGCCCGTGATGGGGACAGTGTGCAAATGTCATTTTGAAGCACATAATCAAAAGAAAATTTTTTATTCTTTAAGCATGGAACTGCCAAATGAATTTCTATATTTGTTTCAGAGAAGTCTTGCAAAAAACCCACAAAGGCAGCTGTGTCTAGTGGTACAAAACAGTAATCCATAGAAAGAGATTTATTTACTTAAAATTCACTTCTGAGTAAATGTAGTGTGAGTTTTTACAAAATCATATCAATTTTTGTGTAGCCTACCCCTTTGGAAAGTGTTTTTTCAGAGAGGGGCAACTTCCCTTCTTACCCAGGTCACTGCTAGCAAAATGTTAATTTTGGGGAAAGGAAGTGGGAATTGGATGAATTTTCAGGTGGAAGTGAATAGTGGTTTAGAACCATCCCATGATGTCCTAACTTCTCTGTGACTTCTCATGGAGGTTAATGCTGATAAATGCAGGTGCAAGGACTTGAGGATTAAGGTTGAATGATGAAATTGTTTTCTTTTTTCATTGTTCTCCAAAGACATTTGATTTGCTTTGTACATGAAGTCTTAAGCATGCCATTGGTCTCTCTAGACCTTACTGGCCTCATTGGTTTTTTTCCTGTTTCTGTGAAACACTGTTTCTGAAGGTGACAGGTTTTGTATATAGCCTGCTTGTATCATCTTGCTTGAAATTTGTCCTAGAAGCTCTTCTAAGGAATACATGAGTTGAACTGAAGACTGTCCATCCTGTATTTCTGTTTCTAAATTCCTGGTTTCTGTTAGCTCCCTGTCTGCTTGGTCATGTTTCTTGTCTTACAGTTCTTTAGGAGTCATCTGGTGGATACCTGCTGAGGTCTTCTGCTGAAAATGAAAATGGAGGTCAGCCAGTAGCTTCATTTATCTTAATCTAAGCAATGAATTTGTGCTTCCTTATATTAGGATTCCTGGGATCTTTCCTTGGAAGAAGGAAGACGCTGGCTCAGGGCAGAGTCTCTCAAGTGCTGTGGAGAGAGAGGGATGTCCAGGTTATTTAGCATTAGCTGTTTGGTTGTATCTAAGAATGTAGTTTGCTGCTGCTACTTGCCTTTTCTGGCTCTGCTCTCAACCTTCTTGTGACTTCAGTCATTCCTATTGATAGAGGTGTAAAACTATGAAATGTAGGGCCAAATTCTGCTGTTGCTGAGATGAAAATGGGATTTTAGTGCAGTGAAGAGTTTGCCTGAGGGGAGGCAAAGTGGCTGCCTCCAGTGCCATTGCTTCTTTGTTCTGATGGCTGGTGCTTACTGCCCACAAGCATGTCCAGCATAAAGGGCTCTTGGCTGGTTTTTTGGGGAAGGAATAAGCTGAGTTGGAACAAGCGAAAACAAGTGAGCTGGACGCTGCCTCAGGGATCTGGCAGTGTAGTTAAGGGTGACAGAGGTCACAGTGGCTGAGCTCCTCTCCCAACTTTTGAAAATGATTAGAAGTTACTAAGCAGCAGTTATTTCTTTCGGCTCTGCTTCATTTTTGGCTGAAGGCCCCCTGACCATTTATCTGGCAAAGCCACAGTTGTCCTTTTCTGATCCTGTCACATCCTGGCCCTGCACCTGCAGCATGCTGCTGGGGAAGGGCGTTCTGCCATTACCTGGGAGCTCAACCAGCACTGGCCTCCATTGGAGAGAGTTGCCGCTTCACACTGTTGAAGAGTATTTTGAGAGGAGGTGACTTGCTTGGGTGTTGGGTTTTGGGGTGGGTTTTTTTTTTTGCTTTCTTTTGTTTTGTTTTTTGCTTTCCCTGCTTGAAGAAATTCAACCAACAGCAAATCAACTTTGATTATGGATGAAACTGTAAAGCCACGCATACTGCTGATTGGATTTCCCTCTCTAGGATCGGAAG
>NW_010387778.1:33288-50291 GCF_000710305.1 Buceros rhinoceros silvestris
GACCACAAGGTAATGGCTGCAGCTGAATAGAAGTGCTCCATTGCTCTGATCCATTGTGTTTAGTTTTGGATGATGTGATTTAAACCCACTGATGCAAAATCATTCAAAACTTCTTGCCGTGTTTGTTCATTTTGCTTTGGTTCAGATACTGCATTCTGGTCAGGTTTGACCTCCAGATGGGAACTAAACGATGGGATTTAAAACTGTTCAAAACTGCCCCATAGAGTAACTTTTAGTTACTCTAGAAAATTAGAACTCTGTGCATTTTAAACTGCGTAGTAATTTAATGAAAAGGGCATTGCAATACAGATACTGCATTTGATATTACTACACATGTGTTTTCCATGTATGTGATTGCAGGTTATGCTGATGCCAGATGAGACTAAAAATGAACTTTGAAAGAAAGCATCTGCATCTGTACTTAGAATGAAACATTGCCTTAAGGAACGCTAATTTACTTTCTGGGCCAGACTATCTTGGGTATTTAAACTTAGATGCTAACTTCCTGTGAAAGCTTTGCAGCATTTTCAGATGGGAATATCCACGCCCTGTTACAAGATCATAATTTTGTTTCAGAACCATTTTTTATTAGCCCTTCTTTACTGCTAATGTAGAATCATCTTAATCAGTATGAAGTAATGGGATAGAACTCAAATCATCTTAAGGTGAAAGTTGCATCTGTTGCCTGGGTTATAATTAAGGTCGTTCTCTATCCGTTTGCCAGTGTAAGGCACTGTCTCATTTCTGTCTTCAGAAGGTCCCCTCTGATGTTTTCCTATCATCTCATCTCCTATTAGCCCGGCCAAAGCTGTGTTAAACCTGGGCTGCCTGCCACAGTTTCTAGTGTTTTCTAACTTGACTGTGATTGATGTCATTGTCACTTTCTGTCTCTAATGGTCGTAGTATACTATTTCTGGTAGTATCTTTTTGACAGATAATACACTTAGCCTACTAAAAGAGTTGAAAATTAAATGATTGAATTCCAACAGTTGATTTTTGTCTGAAAAAGGCATACTGTGCCAGGTTCTTAACATCCTTTAGGACTTTATAAGTCAATAGGACAGCTCTGGAATAAAATGGTTTTTAATGAGAAGTGATGATAGAATCTGGCAAAGAAATAATGCTGAGTTAATCAGGAAAGTTTTGCATTTTTGTAACATCTGTGGTGTCTTAGTCAAATGATTTGAATTAGTGTTCAGAGTAAAGCAATAATAGTTCTATATGTAGATACAGCCTTAATTAAAAGCAAGAAAACCCTAAACATCCCTTTCTTTTGCCCACATATAGTTGATCATGTAGCAGAGTGCCTTTACAAAGAAATTATTCATTTGGCAATGAGGGGCCAGTTTTCTTGGAGGCAATGTTGTGATGTTGTCCAGAGTGGGGTGTACTGCTGGGGACTCTCACAAGCAGCATTGATTTCTGAGTATGTGACTAAGGTGATGGCAGTGAAGTTGCTAACTCTGTGCTCTAGAAAGACAGTTGGGAGAAGGAAAGCCAGAAAAAATACAAAATGAAAAACACACCTTTTTTCCCTAGTGGCTTTGACTGTTGAAACAACAACTGACTGTTATAAATGAAGAAATCAGAAAGTTTCTTTTGATACCATCATTAATATGTTTTTTTTCTGCAAGCTTATGTAGGCAACTCTGAGAGAATAGTGGCAGATGAGGCACACAGATAACACGCTATCAAGCTCGTATACACCTGTAGTGTTACGCAGTAGTAAAAACTGCCGCTGTAAGCAAGCTGTCATCGGACTTTTTTGCTCTAAACCACTAAGAAAAGGGTGAAAAAAACCCCACCCTGGCTTCACGCTGAATCTTTGTGCATTTGAGTTACGAAGGTGATTTTCCCATCAGCTTTCTACAGGTAGAATGGCATAGCATCTGACACACTTCTTGCTCATGCCAGCCATTTGAGAGCCAGTTCAAACTGGTTGGTGCTTTACCGGAGTGGAGAAAAAGGCATATGTGTGCTAAGCTAGCACCAGCTAATTCATAAACTAATCTGTAGCTCAGTGAAATGTGTATTAGCTGAAGGAAGGGTAGAGCTCTTGTAGTCTTCAAGATTTCTTGGATGTTTCGGTAGAACAAATGTTATGTTTGCATTTCAAGGAGTATTGTTACAAGAAACCCCCAAGACAGTAAAGGCTGGGCTTCCTGATTAGGCAGTGCTGAGGTCTTTGCTCCGAGTGGTCATACGAGGTGAGGTTACACTTTTGCAAGAGCAGTGTATTGGGTGCGGGTCGTGTGTGGGACTGCAACAAGTGGAAGGGACCATAACCGTTTACTGACTTTCTGCTTTCAATGGGCAAGTATGACAAATAATTATCTGCCCTTTATAGAAGGCTGTGTGCTGTATGAACTCAAAGCCACTAAAAAAACGTTCTGTCACCAGAGCTTGAAAATGTGCAGTGCAATAGGTGGGATAGAATTTGTTCAGCCCCAAAGAGAGCATCTGCCTTGGGACGTGACATGCAGGGGGAAGAATGATGCCTTAAAGGGAGAAGACTCAGACCAGTCCGGTAATGAGAGTCATCTCTGGTAACTCTGCAGTGCTGGGGAGTAGGGTGTTGTGTTTGGAAAAATCCTTTGGTAGCAGAGACTGAACAAGAAGCCTAAGGTGCTGCTCACCCCTCAGGTCTCTCTGTTTCAGTACACCCCTGATTCACTGACAGGGGTGCTGATCTCGCTGTTCTTCTATAGTCATTGATTTATGCTGTTCCTTTAATATCACTGGGTTCTTTGGCAGTAGAACAGCATGACTCCATGCATATTCATAACCACATTAATTTATCAAGTGACTGTCAGGCAGATCTCTTGAAGGAAGGTTGTGTAGCAGCCACATGTGTCCATTGCCACTAATGCCATCCTGCTGGAAAATAAGATGCCAAAGAAGCTTGCTAAATATCTTTGGATTGATAACTAATGCCTATGTTCAATGTTCTGGCTATATGTTATATGCGTTCTGCGCATTAATGGTACCTTTCTCCTTTGTATTTGCTGTTTATGAAATCTATGTATGCTACAAATAGAGCAGCTTGTAACACGCTAGAGGTTGATCTAAGCAAATACTAGTGCAGTTCTATCCACAAACACCCCCCCACCCCCTCCTAAAATCTGAGCTCAGAATCCAAGTTGTGATGGGGAAGCTGCTAGTAATAAGATTGCCTTGTTCTGTGCTTAGAACTAATGTAGCCATCACAGATGACTTTCTCTTGTGATTAAAAAACGGTGTTGTAAGTAAGGAGGTGAATGAGAAGGAGCTTGAAGCTTGGGTGGGGTATGGCAGTGGTCCCTTTAGAAAATAGGGAGAAGTAAGGTGATGTTGAACCTGGAGGAAATCAGAGTCAGCACTCTTGGTCGAGGGGATGGGGCATTTGTAATGTATGGTGAGAGCAGATGCAACACATGCAGGATGTGTTACGTATCCTTTGCAGTGTGGACAAAAATCCCAGACTTGTCAGAAGTACTGTTGTGTGGTCATGGGTCTACGTTGTGCTTCAGCGAGTGATGGGCTGGCGTGATTGCACCCTTTGGCCTTTGTTTAGTTAGCTTGATGTAGGATTAAAACCAGACTTCTGATTTTTTCCCTTATGACGCTTGGGTAAAGTGCACTGCTTGCAGTGTTTTCCTAATCAATTTGAGGATCGCGTTCAAAAAAGTAGTTCCCATACTGACACTTATTTCTTTGTTCTCTGTTTTCTGCTTATTCATTATTCTCAATTCAGTCGACTCACAGGAATCAGGACTGAGAGGAATGTATTTCTTTTTTATTCTCAGTACTCAGCCACTTTTCTGCCAAAATGTTAGGCTTCTGTATGGTGGAATACCATCAGGATGTCAAGTCTGTATTTGTTTTAATATACTTGACACTTCTGTCCTTTGGAAAATCGTTTGTTTCTGCTTTACCTCCCGGTGATTTGTTATACGTTTCTCCCTGCCACCATCTGAAATGGTACTAATGCCTAATGAAGAGAATCTGCGCTTCAGCAACTCCTTCGCTTTAATACTTATGCTTTACAGAATTACTATTTGTGTTGCCATCTTTCCATAGATAGATTTGATTTTTCTGCAGTTAAAATTTGGTGGCTATTTTTCAACATCTGTTCTGATTTCGGAGTTTGGGGAGGGCTGATGGGCTCTTCTGTGTTTATCAATATTCAGCTTATTCCTGATTGGTGGTCTCACTTCTCTTGCTGATGCTTCACTATTGTAAATGATCACCTATTTTGCCTCTGTCACTTATCCAGAGTGGATGGATTTTTTCTTTATGTATGGGACTTGAATTTTTATTTGTAATAGACTGCGAGCTGTAGAGCAATTTTTTTTCTTGTTACTTGCCCATCTTCTGAAGAGAAGCATTATACAAAATATACGCAAAGGTTTTATGCTGATCAAAACTAACTTTCTGCAGATGTATTCAAACTTAGTGCTGTGTCTTTAGCTTTCACCAACTGATCCTGTGATCCTAGGTGCGTTTAGAAAATCTTGCACGTGTGTCTCATTTGGTTTCCAAAATCTGCTCTGGTGCATAAGCTTTGCACTGACACGGGTCCTGCCAAGCCTGGGTGATGGGTGTGAGGTTGCAAACATTATCTCCTCGTTCGTGGCCCACACTAGGAGATAGATGTTAGAGTTAATTACAGTACTGAGGCTCAGTATGGTTTTTAATGCTTGCTGCAAAACTGTAAGATGACTTTTAGTTTCCCCCCCTCAGGGCATCTTACGGTTCGCTCTCTTTTGTTGCCATTCTCTGTACAAATGAGTGAATATTCTCCCCCGCCCACATGGTTGTCACTGAAAGTTATACTCGGGGACTAGATGAAACCATTGACGTGGTTAATTAAAGAGTTTAGATCTTCTTTGAAGTGAAGCTGCAATCGCAGTCTTGGTCTTTGGAGCTAACATTTCTTTAACTTTAGCTTCCTATGATATTGGCTGACTGATGCTTTATTTATGTGATGTAGCTCCCAGAGCGAGACAGGAGTCAAGGGGAGGGAGAAACGAATGATGTTTTCTGTTACACAAATAGAAAACAATAAAGGGCTCGCTCCAGCAAGGCTAACTTATTTACATCCTTTTGGCTGGAGTGGGTTTCTGTAATAAGTTTTATCTTGTATTGTTTGGAGTTTGTTTTTCTTCCCCCCACCCCAGAAGCGTATCAATGTGTACGGATAAATGATGTGTTCGGCAATGATAACTGTCAAAGTGAAAGCTGGAAAAACAAATTGCTGATGAAAGGTGTGGTGAATGGTGGGAACCCAGATTCAACAAGGAAGACAGGATCTCTGTTTGCAGGTCTGAGATTTTAGCCCCCAGGTTTCGTCCTCAGAAATACTCAGGCTCTGAGCACTCAGAATAGCCCATCAATTTCTTGTGCAGGAACATCCAGATAGGTGGGGTAAGGCAAATCATCCTCCTACCAGCTTGGATTGTACTAAGACAGGTCAAATCCAAAGTGTAGCTAAGTGGGTGAGTGCGGAAATGATATTGCTAATATGTTTTCTGGGCCTCTGTGTTTATATGGCCATATATCGGATATTTTTATTGAGAAGAAAATTCTTTATAGTTCCCTGTTTCAAAAGACTGCTTTGTCTTTGCAAGAAAGGATGAGCAGTTGTGAAAGTTGTCAGTAAAGTTAGACTCTTCAGACTTAAATTTAAGCTTTTAAACTCCTTATTGTAAATAATAGTCTAGGTAGTGGCATGGCTTTCTGACAGCTATGATACTGGGTTTATTTAAAAGGGATCCTGGCATGCTCCAGAGCCTCTACCTTCTTACTCTTAAGAACACCAGCCAGAAATTTTTCAGTAATTTAAACCGAAAGTGTAGTTTCAAATACTCTTGAGTGGCAATAAAAAGCAAAGTTTTGTTCTGCATTGTTGTCATGATTCTGAAGTAACCTGTTTGAAACAGAGACAAAATGAAGGAACTAGCAGAGCTAACAAATTAAATATAACAAAGCAAACAAATTAAAACCATGATGACTAATGAATGGGTAGATGAAAATCACTGTATTATCGCCACATCAGAACAAGTAGTTTATCTTCTTTAAATATAGTCTCTAAATTTGCATCTGCTTGTAATTTGATAATTAGCATGCTACATTAAATGGAATACATTCACTTGTTATTTTATCTTTAAACTGGTATTGTCCTTCTTTTTCTCTGTAAATCGCATCACATTCCGTGGAGTTTATGTATGGAAATTGCTTTGTACCTATAGGGTGTTTCTGGAGCAGCCTGCAGTGGTTAATGCAGCAGTACCTGACCTGTTCTCTTGGTGGCTGGAGTATGGGTTTTATTCCTGTTACTACCTAGTGCTGTGGCAGGCTGAGTAGTGTTCGCCCACCCTGGACCCAGCACTGGAAAGCCTGGAAGTACACGGCAGGCCAAGGATAGCAGCAGATGAGGCACCACAGGCTGCTGTTACTGTTAGTGATGGAGGGTCACGGACTGGCTCAGTCCCAGGAGTTTAGGAAATCAAAACTTGTCCCAGAAACCAGAGCTATGGCAGAAGAATATGTTAGTGAATATGGAGCAATCAGAGAATTTGACACCTTTATTTTTCTGCTCTGCAAAATACAGGTGTTTCTCGAGAAATCTCTACGTTGGAAAATCTGTGATCAGTGTTGAAGGAAACTGTTTGGAGCGGCTTTTGATGTGATTTTGATTTTTCAGTGAAAAGTTAGTCTTTTTTGATTGTGAGGAAAAAAGTCCCCCTTTGTGTATGTTGAAATAGCTGGATTATTCCTGACAACAGTTTAGCAACAGATTTTCTCTTTTTGATTTCAGTGTTAATTTGTCTGGCCCAGTGTCATGTTGGGTGACTGAAGTATTTATCGTAACTTTCAGAGATTTAATTTGTTTCTCCTGCCTAGTAAGGCTGATGTTGAAAAACACTATTATTTTATTTTTTTAATATAACAGGACTGGAAAAGTAATTTTTTAATTTGTGAGCTGGTCTGAAACTTCTTCTCTCTCATTCAAAGCTTTTCCTTCCAGTTGACAATTTTCTGAGTGTTTCTTCGACTTCTCCTGCCTGTTTTAGAGGAGACCAGTCCTGCAGAGTAACAAGTTGCCACGTGCTGTTTGCTTAGTGTTAAGTCATCTTCTGCTTGCTGCTGTTGCTGGTGATTGCGCTGCTGGGCGAGGCTGTGAAGAACACACGTTTCTGGTTGCCTCCTGGTGTGGGTCCATGATCAAGCAGTAGGGGAAATGCCGGATGGGAAGGAAGCGTGTATTTAACATTTCGCGTATAACTGAATGTAACTCTGCTTGAGCTAAGCCACCGCAGCGTTGCACAAGTCCGTTAGCGAACCTCACTGAGTGGTGTCTGGCTGGTTTCCTTTTGGTACCTCCCTTCGGGGGGGCCTTCCTGGGAGCTCTCTTCTATTTGGAGCCAGGGAGGTTTTGTATACGTCTTGTATTAACCATGGTACTGAAACCAAAACTGGTAAATTAAGTCTGTGTTTATGTCCTAAAGACAATTTGTTCCTGGACTTACGGTACACAACTGAAGAGTTCCTTTTCAGAAGGGAGTAACAAAGCAGTTGATACAAGATGGGTAGATAATAGATGCACCATCTATATAATGGCTGAATTAGGGATGGCAAGAATATTATAATTTTTGTTAGTGCCATTAGTAGTAGTAATCTGTCTGTGTGAACTTAGTACTCCACTCAAAATCTGCAACTGCTTTGAGTCACCAAGTATTTAAAAAAAAATGGAAATTCAGTTTCTCTAAGATGTCCTTAAGAAGCAACTTTTGTATTGAAAGATTAATCATAAAATGGTAAACAAAGCAAAGCCAAAAATAACTCAAAATGAAAAAAACCAAGACCTTTGATTTTTTTTAAAAAAATATTTACCCTGACGTTTTAGATGACTCCTGGAAGGAATTCATGCTGCAGCTACAATTCTTCAGCATTTAAAAAGTGAAGATTAATATGGAAACTATGAAGATAGCTTACAGAAAGAGTTACTCTGTCAGACTACATCTGCATAAAACTAAATCAATAGTATGTCCTATATTCAGAGAAGAATGAAGTTCCTTAATACACATCCATTAAGAAAAACCATAGAGTTGAAAGCTGCTGCCCTGATCGAGGTGAAATTACACAACATCTGTGTTCTCTTCGGAAGCTAACAGCAGTCAGCCAGGCTGCCTGTAGATGCTGATAAGTGCTCTAGAAATCATGCCTCGCCAAGCTTGTTGAGGCTGAGGAAAGAGCTGGTTACTAAATGTAGTTTAGTTTTGTTTGGTTAGGGGTTTTTGATAGTAAACTCCTCAAGGTGATGTTAATTTTAAAAATTTTCACCTTTGGGTTTTTTACTAATAGCATCTCAGAATACAGTGCCGTGAGTACTTCTCTGATTTGTATCTTCCATCTTTTTCAGAGGGGAAAAAAAGGAGGAAAAAATGGTCTGTCTAAATGGCAGCAAGCCGAGTGAGTTTGTACACTGACCTGAAACCTTGAACATACTCTAACTAATAACTGTAACTTCAGAGCCTCTCTAGATCTTAAATCTAGAATTAAAGAATTTAAAGGAAAAATCTGTCTTACGGACTTCCAATACTTTAGTATGTACATTTACATTGGAATGTATGTTTATATTATTATAACTTACAAGCTGAAATAAGAATGGATGTTTTAGTCAAGACAGGCATTTCCAGTGATGGAGAAGCTGATCCTGAATCCTTGTGTCTACTTTGTCAGCTCATGAATAGCTGTGCAGGGCGAACTGGGGTTTAACTGGTTTATCCTGAAAACCAAGTGAGTTACCTGAAAGTATTAATCCGATGTATTCTTTTTCTTGAAACCGTGTACTCTTTTATCCCAGGGAGTTAATTTAAGACTGGGAGGCTCTTTGGGAGTTCATCATTGTCTATATCCCCATCCAGAAGGAGGATCAAGTACTGACAGATGTTTGCCTAAATTGGCTGTTGTGGAAGGGATCTGCAAACTCCCCGGGTGCCTTGGACTACAGCTGCTCTGGCCTCGTGTACAGAAAGTGTTGCCTGAACCTCAGCCTCAGTAATCGCTCCTGAAAATGGAGCCTGCTCCTGCCTGTTCTTTCCCAGAAGAGTTGGGGATGGGGATGATTTTTCTCCTCTTTGTTAGAACCTTTATATAGTTGAAGACTGAAATGCCACAGTTGCTGTGAGGTTTTGTTTGGTTTTTGAGAAGAAACAAACTCAGTCCTTTCAGCTCTTTTTAGTATTCTCTTTAATTATTATTCTTGTTGAACTTTCCAATTAATCTGTGTGTTCTTTTATAATGCAGTGACGTGAACCTGGACGTGGATTGTAGATAAGGAGTTGAGTACAAAATGGATTCTGCTTACTGTGTGCAGCGCTCCTGTTGGTATATGCCCAGAGCGAGATGCTTCTTTCTGCAGCGGTATTATTTGTCATATGCGCGTTGATTTTGCTGCTCACAAAGGTGCCGATTCTCTTTGTGCAGTGTTATGCCCTTGCCATGGAGTCCACAATATGTGCTTTTGCTCCTGATGTAAATTCGCCATGGTGGATTATTTGCTTGTTTGGGTACAATCTTTGGACTTTTCTTCCAGTTTCCTAATATAGTTTCCAATTTTGGTCTTGTTCTCCAGAGTTATTTTTACTCTTTTCATCATCATCTTCTGCATATTTTTGTAAGTCTACTCTATAATTCATCTTCTAAATCATTAGTGAAGATACTGAAGAACACAAGACGTATCTCTTCAGAACTGTACTTGAAACATCCTTCAAGTTGAAAGAACTTTTTGAAAACTACTCTTGTGCCTTTTTGCCTAATTGTGAAACTTTGCTCACTTTTTCTGAAGAAAATGCTGGCTGTTTGCTATCCCTTTATTAACCCCTAGGTGTCTGTAAATTGTTTAATAGTATGTCTTGGTATGTCTTTGGGTAGCAAAGTTAAGCTTCGATATTTAACTCCATGAGTCCTTTTTCTTCCTGTTTTTAAGACAGTCCTAGATTTGTCCTACTCTAGTCCTTAGGTCCATCCTGAGCCCTCTCTCAGCATGGTGTTTACTTCTGCTAGTTCCTAAGATAATAAAAAGTAATTTTTACCTAGTTCTGCTGATTTGAACAATTATTAATAAACTTAATATTCTGTAGCTGATTTTTTCCCCCACTTTCAGGGCTTGAGCTTTTATACGTGGTTAGCTGGCCTAAATAACTGTCTAATATTTGAGAAGAATGACACTAAAAAGGCATGAGCATTTCAGACTCACATACAGGAGTATTTATCTTGCCCATTAGGCAGTCATTAGGACTTTCCTTTGTCTCTATTTCTGCAGTACTTAAGATGCTGTCATTTTATGTGTTACTTCACATGATCCTTGTAATTTATTTTGTACCTTAGGTGTTTGATTTTATGCCTTTGTACTTGTACTGTTCTCTTCTGTGGCAGAATGACCCAGGATAAGCTGCCCTGCTCTCTCCTGCCCTGCCACAGATTTCCGTGCCTGTTCTCTAGGCTGACTGTCAGTTGTTCGTATAACTCTTCTAACTAATTTGGTTTCATCTTTTGGCAGGCTAATAAGCTGGTTAATTCATCCTGCAGCTTCACGATCACTAGATCCAACACAGGATGTGAGCAGGAATTGATGGTGCGTAGTGGAGGGAAGACAGACAGCCCTTTGGTGGCAGCCCCTGCTTAGACTGAACATGGCATGAGAATGCATTGAATCAGTTGCTGATGTGTTTTGGGTTTGTTGTCTTTGAAAGGAAATTATTTTAAGTCCTTATGAAGCTGCCCCAGTATTCACACTGGGATTCCTTTCTTGAACTGGCATTGCTTGTCTTCTTACTACAGTTGTCTCCAAGAATGGCTGACCTTTCTGCTTTCCTTTATTCCTCAACTTGTTTCCAGTATCCTAGAGTTTTCCAAAGTCTATAGAGTCAGGAGTTTTCAAGCACTGAAGCTTTATCATGGAAGTAAAAATTGTTTCCTCTCGCATATGCTTACGATGTAATTAGACAATGATGAGGACAGAGTGGATCTTGACTGGTGGCAGGTAAGCATGGAGTGAAAAAAATACTGGGCCATGTGGAACTACTGTTGGCTTTCTTCTCAGCCTGCAATTTCTTGAAGATATTCAGAGCAATTATCAGGGGTTCGCAGCCAGTGTACAGCAAAGCGGGGTGACGTGTCTTTTTTATTTTTGGTTCAGTCCTATTCAGCTTTTTAATTAATGCCCTTCCTAGTGGAATGTTCTTGCTCCATTTTTGAATATTGAGCATTGAGGAAGGAAGAGATGGAAGTGTCTTGAAAGTGTGGCTTACGCTTCGGGAGGATTTTCAGTAGTTAATAGTAGCCTGAGATAAATGGTAAGTAATTAGAGGGATATGTGCGGTGTACTGAACTTGGGCAAACATGATCCACATAAATGTACTTGGTGAATGTCTGCTAGGCATCAGTTCCAGGTGAAACTTTTGGAGATACAATGAATGAAAACTAATGCAAAAAACTCTTACCAAAACCAAATGTCAGCAAAAATATTAGAAATCTAGAAAATCTCTAGGAATTGGGTGTGTATACTAGTGAGAGGAAAAAAACCTGAGAAGTTAGATACGGAAAGCTGTTCTGGAAGGTAGATCTCTGTATTATAAGAAAGAAGTAGTGGGGGAAGGAGTAGGTGTTCAATTACAACACAGAGGCCAAAAAAAAAAAGAAGTTCTAAGAGTAGGTGATGTTAAGCATGGAAAGAAATGATCACAACTGTGAGATCTCGCTATCGGAGTCTTCAAAGAGTATGTTGGACAAGTATTTGTCAGGAGTGGCTTTTTGGATGTGATTTATCCTGCTTCTAAAAAGCAAGAAGTAAACATCTGAGGGTACCTTCTAGCTGTGCACTTCTCTTGCTTTTATTCTGTTGCTGTTAATTTCCTCTTTATATTTTGGTAGAACTCTGTTCATTCATAAATGGCTATTCGTAATTATGATTGATTATTTGGCTAAATCATTAATATGAGGTTGAAAGCTGTCTTTCTTGTGCTCTTTTCCAGATGTTTTCTAGTGGAGTATCTAGTGTTAAATATGCTTGCTTATAGCTGGTTCTTCACTGGTTGATACTGAGATTCATATTACTTTTTTTTATACAAGTTCTGGGGGGAGGCAAGGTATTGTGGCATGCTCATTTACTGCTTTTTTCAAAACAGCTTAGCTTATACGTTTATTTTACTCTGATTGCTGTAAGCACGTGAACACGGCACCAGGCACTCCACTGCTTGTGCGATCTGTTTTTTCTCTTGCTGGGGATTGGATTAGGAATGGATTTATACTCTAAAAGCAAAGTTTCACAATTAAAGTAGACAGGAAAGGCTGCAGGTCAGAATTGAGTCTCTGCAGGCTGTATTGACAGCTCTTTGTTTAGAGTGCTTTTGTTCTAGGGTGCAATTTGACTCAACTTCAAGATATCGACATTTTCTTCTTAGGTACCCTGTTTTCTTGGGATGTTTTTGCTGCTGCGTCTCAGCAGGGCAGAGTTGTGAACATTAGTTGACACTAGAATCTGGGAGTTTTGTTATCAGTATCTTATTGCTGCTCTGTTAATATTTTACCTCTGTGTTAATTTCTCGTAAATGAAAAAATCATACCAGCCTCTTTTTGATGGAGTTTAGGCATTTGCTGAAGGTGTAAATAACTCTCAGCTTTTTTATAGTGGTGGTAATTTGTATTTATGTATTTGTAAATATGCTAATATTATTGTGATTAGCTATAGCATCCTATACTGTGAGCAGCGTTGCGTAGTGTATTTATTTTATATTGCCTTTTAGCATTGAAGGGCTTGGCACGAGGCATGTTTAGACATAGGTTTCTTCCGGTGATATGGACTGGAGCAGTATTTTTTACAGGAACTGACTGTGTCATGCTTTCAGGGTTAAAAAAAAAATAGTTACTACAAAATATAAATGCTAATCAAGGCTTATGCCATGATTTTATAGCTGATTGAGTGCTTTTTCTGGGCTGTGGGAAATAGTTTTCTAGAAGAAGTCAGATTCTCCAAGGCAGGAAAAAGGATTTCTTCAGAGAAAGTAGATAATGGAGGTTAACTTGCTTTGCTTATCTTCTGAAGACAAGATGATGCATAGTCTAGCAAGATGGTTAAGCCAAAAGAGAAGATATGCATGTTTGTGCTGAGAAGTATGTGCAAACTAGGTGGCTATAGGGCAGGAACGTTGCTGTCTTGAGTGGTAGGGCATGTACACGTGTGCTTTCTGAAGGTACAAACTTTGAACAGTGTTCCTTACTGGCAGTTTCTCTTTTTTTGATTTTATTATTTTAATACAGGCTGTGGAATGTAAAAATGCAAAATAAAGCCAGAAGTATACATGGTTTTATTTTTATGCTAGGTCTTGAATTTTGGCAGCAATAAACCAGTAATTTAGACATGTGGATAGACTTATCTTGAAGAAAAAATTTTGCTTTGGGTTCGTTATAAAAGGATAATAAAGCAAATAATTTCTTGCAGTCTGTGCAACGTATTTTGAGCATCATCAGCTTGCTGTTAGCTTAGAATCCAAATCTGAAAATGGCACAAGTGCTGCTGGATCTTGTGGTTGGTTTCCTCAGGCTAGCTTTCCAAATGGCAAGCTAACTCCCTTCAGAACTTCAAAATAAGGACAGGATGCTGCATTCTAGAAATAGCAGAGTATTGACTTCATAGCTTTTTTTCTGTATCAAGTAATGAAGTGAAACATTCTCAGTATTAACAGAGAGATGCATTAAGTGGAAATGCTTTTTGAATTCCCCTCCAAATAGAATTTTTCTTTAGCTTCAATAGCCTGTTTGGAGGCAGATACTGACATTTTATTTGAAAAGGAGTCATTTTTTTAAATCTCAGTATGCTAGATGTTATTAACACTGTTCTCTGTTATAAAATCCAAACTGTTTTTCTGAGATCTTCGTATATGACAGTCTTGTTCATGTCATTCAGCTGACTGTTTCTGCAGCTAGTTAGGGACGATTTTTAGGGTTTCATGAATATAACAGCATGAATATCTGACAATCAGTAAAGCTGAAAGATTTGCTGAGAGAAACAGTTGAAACTTTGAATCTTTTTCCTCTCCCGTCATATGTCAGTGTAACTGTCAGCCTGCCACAGCCGTCCAATAAGTTTCCTCATTTCTGGTATCTTTGAAGGTTTGAGTGGAGACTGGAGAGTGTTTATAGCAGTTCAGCTGCGAGCATGTGGAAACTCAAAACTCTGTTTTGGTGCAAACTTTGTCATCTCTCCATCCCACCCCCTTTGTGGTTTATCTTAGGGAAGCATTGCATGGCACAAACCTGAGCACAGATCCTGAGATCCAATGGCCATTTGTTCCTCCCTTTTATTTTTATCATCTTCTAACAAGCTGCTTGGAGAGACAGGCAGGGGCCTTTCCTCACGTGTTATGGCAGCACAGTTTTTGTAGGGATCTTGCTGGTAGGCTGTGCTGAAACCTTGAGAAGAATTAAGTAGACTCTGTCAACCACCACTCCTTTGTTTCCAGGAAAATCCAGGAAGTTTGAGATGCATCTTCACCGTATAAATGCTGTGTTGACTCTTCTCCATATGTTGTAGTTACTCATCTCCCCGCTGTTTCTGCTCTTTGCAACAGTTCTGCTAGTTTGCCTAACTGCAGGTTAGACCTGCTCATCTGTGCTTTTGCGTGTTCCTTTCTGACGCATTGGCCTCTAGTTACTGCCTTTCTGTCAGGACATCAAGACGCTGGTTTGAAGCGAGTGGTTTAACTCCTGGTTCGTAATGCAGCTTTTCTATCTCCAAGTTCTTTGCCAGTTCCCAGGTGAATGGCATCTGGCCCTGCTCACTTGTTGCTCCTGTTGTCTGTTTACTGCGTAAGTTTTTATCCATAGTGAATTTTTTTGACACCAGTTCTCGCATCTGCTCTCCTCCCTAACCCTAGAGGGATTCTGATATTGGCAGCCTTTTCAAAGCCTGGGTAGGTTTACCTTTTTTTGGGGAATGCTGTCAAAGACATTGAAGATTATAATTAAATATAATGGATCCTTCCAGTGTTACTTGACTAATTTTGAGGGTATAACTCTTTTGAAATACTTTGAATTGCCTTATTTTTGAAAGAATAAAAATGGCTCCAAAAAGTACATGCTTTGAAGGTAAAAAAAAGATTAGAAATTTAGGTATTATAATTAGATATCTGCATCCCTTTTTCAATGCTGCAGGAAAAAATGTAGAAAAGCTGTTGGCATGTTGAGAAATTGAATTTGGGGGAACAGCAGGTGTTGAGTATTTGTAGGAGGAGGTCTTCGGCATTGATTAAGTTTACTAGTAGATCTTGGCGTAGATGAGTATTTTTGGTCTCAGCTCTAAAGAGATGTAATCGCTAACCTTAATAGGCAAGCTGATAATATAAGGTTTGTGTAGCAGCGACATTTATACTTGAGTAGTATAGTAAGCTGCTACACCAATTTCTTCACGTTTTTATGTGTTTGACATTGACGTTAAAGAGTACATGGCAAGAAAATAAATTATTAAAACACAAAGATGTTATCTGCAGTCTGATCCTTTTGCCTTTTACATTATCACAGCAATGCTTAAATGCAGAGGTGTCTTTCACAATCAAATCTTCTTTTCCTACCACGTGCTTTATTCAGTAGCTTGAAATTTTTTTTTCACATTGCAAAATTGGGGAACCAGAAAAGTACGAGTTTGAAAATAATGGTTTGAATATGTTGGTCATTGCTAAGGAAGTTACTGTGAGGAAATTGTTTTATTTGTTTTTTTATCTTCATGTAATATGTGTTGTCATGAAAACCACAGTTTACCAACACTTGAACTGAAGAGTAAAGTCCGTTGGGTTTCCTAGTATTTCTCATCTTTACAACAGAACGTTCTTAGTAAGGAGGGGAAAAAATAGTTTGTAAATCTTTACTTGAAAGTAAAATCACTTCATTTACTCAGTTTAGTTTAGAATTGCAGTCCACAAGCACAACACAGACTGATTTTGATGGGCAAATTCCTACTACAGCCTGTAATGTAAACCAGCTAAAAACTGTATGTTCTTTCTCCCCACTCTCATTCTTTTCCTGTGTTAGTAATCTTTACACGGTATTTTGGTATATTTTTGTATGTATATTGCTAGTGATCTTTAAAGAAAATATGAATTCAGAAGGAGTAAGAAGGTGTTGTGGTAGCTAAGGCCTTGTCATAAGTTAAAAAGAGAAACTACCCAAAAATAAATCCAAACCTTAATACCAGTATGTTTGTCAAGTGACCACAGAATGCTTCTTTGTTAACGTAAAACAAGAGAAAAAAGAAAAAACCAAACAAACCATGAAAAGACCCAAGACAGAAAGACCGGGCTGTAATCATGCATTGAATGAAAACACTATCTTGCCAGACACTGGTACCATGACTGAAGCTGGGAGTATGTCCTATGCATCCCTGGAGACCTAAAACAAGGAAGCAACCCCTTAAATCAAAAGAAAACAGCAGGGGGTTTCTCCACTGCAGTAGTAAAGGACGTCCTCAGTCTGTGTGCTTCAGAATTTACTTCAAATTGAAGTGGGAGGAGTAGAATGTAGTGCGTGGACCAGGATGCAGTGCATGTCCAGAGAGTGGTTTTATGGGCTTGTACCTAAAAGCTTTTGCTGAGGCCCAGTGAGAGCAGATTAATCTCTCGGGGTCGCTACTGGTCCTCGTCTCTCTAAGGTATCTAACATATATAAGACACAGTTTCTAGGGAAGGGCAGGAGATCTTCAGGACTGAATTTTTGTCAGCTTGTGCAGAAAGCAGGCAATGAAAATGAATCTTTGAATTATTGGGAGGGAGTTGGGGAAAATGTGGGCTCTGCAAACATTCTTGTAATAGGAGTGGGCACTTGGACTTGCTTGAAAGGAGTATTGGAATAGCGACAGCTCTTGAGTGTGCTCTGAAATCCAGACACTAAGTTTGCCGGGGTGTTTTTGCATTCTCCTCCGGGTATCGCACCCTGTTCAGCTGCTCAAAGGGTGCAGCAGGCATGTT
>NW_010387778.1:50381-59745 GCF_000710305.1 Buceros rhinoceros silvestris
AATGTTGTTCGAGTGAATTTGTGTGTGTGTTGTAATGGTGGAGGTCCTCATCCCCTTCGTGAGAAGAAAGAAGGGGATTCCTGGCAGAGTCCATAGCGGGGAGGCAGTGGTTGGTCTTTTCCTTGTGCCTCTGTTATGACCATGACAGAACTCTCCCACAGTGAATGAAGTTCTTTCTCCTCAAGGTCACTGCTGATTTGGAACGTTTTCTCCATGTTCTTGCAGTGCAATAATTACTTTCTCTCCCGTTCGGTTCCCAGGCTCTTCCCCACAGGCCTTTTCGGGCTCAAGACTGTCTCTGAGGTTTATTTGTGTTTCTTCTCTGAACTCCCGCTCCAGAACAGCCTCAGGCAGGCCTGGCAGCCCAGGCTCTTCCCCCGTGATTTATTCAAGCCTCGGACAAGACACAGAGGGTAGCTGAAACTCTGGTGGGTTTTTTGAGGGGTGCCATGGGGGAGCCTTCTGATTTGGGTGCCCCGGGTTGTGCTTAATGCAACGAGATAAAAAATGCTGTCTAGGAAAACTGTTTAACACAAAATCATTCCTATAGCTACTGAACATATTCATATCTTTCTTGTTTCTGTTTTAAAAAGTCTGGGTGGCAATATAGAGGATAAATACATTATACTTCAGAACATTTAAAAGTCCAAAGAGCCAAAGCAAAGCCACATTCTTTAAGTGGAAGGATGAGCGCTAAGAGCACAGTTATCCCAAAGAGCTGTCTTGGAACAGGTTTTTGAAAATTGAAATCAAAATATAATTATGAGCCAAACTGTCCCATATTTTTCAAATACCCTTTGCTGTCTGAACGGCTTAAACTACACCTAAGACTTTCTAATCAGATCAGTAAATCTGCTGTTCAATTCCAGACAGAAATCTGATGTACTAGTTCTCAGGTTTTTGTTCTGAATCTAGAGCTCCAATACCATTATTGGAGACAGTTTTTTAGATTGTGGAAAGAATTATCAATTTTTTTTCTGTTCACTATGATAAGTTTGCCATTTAACTTGACTTACAGAGATTTTTCTGAGGGAGAACTAGCTGATTGCCTAGTCAGACCTGTGAGACCCACCTTAACCAGAATTAGTCTGTATTCCTCTATAATATGTAACTCCTTTTTTCTGCCCTAGTGAATTCATACACTTAAGAAAAAAAAAAAGAGTTGCATGATGAAACTTGATTACAAAGCATCACTCCACAGTTTGCTTCTGCTCATAGTTGTGAACTCTGGTAACTGCAGGTTGCTCAGGGAATACTCAGCACAAGTCATCTGCCTGCCCTGGGCTGGGTTTGCCCAGCAGCATTCGGGGAAGCAGAGGGCAGTGCCCTGGGGAGGCGCGTTCCTGACAGGGCCGGTGAGTCGCTGCGGTGCTACTGGTGGCCCACCGGGCAAATGACGGAGTTTGCATTAGTCAGGGAGAGCAAGATGTTTTCGTCCCCTTGCAGGGAACAGCGTAATAGAATAGAGGTGAGGTTGCGTAGAGGACTAGCTGGTATTTTAGTCTCAAGAGAGACAGGGAACTTCTTGGCACACTGGTGTTTCTTTAATTAGGCTTAAAGGCTGTTTGGCAGCTCTCTGATTTGGCTGAATGTGTACGTTTTGGAGAATTGTACCTTAAGCAACTGAAGCACTTGGACATATTTTTTCAAAATAAATCTCAGTTTGCAATATTCCAAATCTGCCTTTGTTTAGAAAAAGTATGCATTATCATCCAGATTTTAGCTATTTGCATTGTCAAAGAGAGAGACCAGAAGTGTCTGGAATGTTTAAAATTTTGCTTTGGAAAAGGTTGTAAAACCTAGTTAAATGCTCTACCAGCTCTGCTACAGAAACCTCTCACTCCTGGTGATTCTTACAGATAATTTTGCTGGATTTTCCTATCCATTGCTGGCGTTTTGATACTTTCTTACTACCCCTTTAAATGACTTAAGATAAACTTCAGAAGAAAAACCTGGTTACTGTGGCATTTTTAATGATGGTCTCCATGGTTTGGTCTTCAGTCAGCATTAGGGTTAAGACCTACATAAACTTGTGCACCACCTTCTATTATTTTTATAATCCTAATTGCAGCTTTTTCCCTGCATAAAACAGGTGATCTAGGTTTTTGTTTGCTCTTTATTAAATATGTTAATAAGGGATTTATATATAGACAGATACTATTGATTATTTCTTGTTTCAGTGGAATATTTTTTAAACTGTTTCAGAACCTGTTCGCTAAACTGATATCTTGTTTATCAAAAGGAAGCTGCTGGAAGTACATTTGGTCTCTTCCAAGTCAGTTTTTATTACATGCTCTTGAAGAGGGCTGGTAGGATTTCCTCATCCTTTGTAGACAGACTAATATTTAAAGATGATGTTGGTTGTTAGTAGTAGCATTTATTATGGAGAAGACAACATGAATCATAGTGGTAACCCCTCAGGGCCTTCTCATATGGTCCTTTTTATATGAACCATTGCAGAAAACAGTGAGACTCTACTAGAAAGTACCTCTGGAAACTCAGAAGGTTTTACTGTTTTGGTTTTTTAATAGTACACAGCATGTGTGCATACTTAAGCACGAAGAAGGGGGAAAGCAAAAGTAACAGCAAAAAGCATTGTTATATTGCATGCCGTTTCTCCTGAGGTCTGTGGAAAAGATCCATAATGAAGAAATTAATTTGTTTTGTTTTTTTTCTTTTATCCTTTTCTTTTTTTTTCCTCCAGTCTGAAAGTGTTGAGGATTTTTTTTGTTGTGGTTGGGTGACGGGGAAGGGAGGTGATGTCTCAAAGTGAGCCATTATTATTTTTAGGATTTAAGAATACTTTTTGAAAAATACTCTTTATATTTTCACCCTCTGCAGCAGGGGGCTGCTCAGGATAAGACAAGTTGATGAATTTCTTTAGGGTAAAATCTCCTCTGACTCTGGCTACTTCTCATATAGTCCAGTGTTTCCCATCTGTGATTTGGCATCTTGAAGTAACAAGCTTTGTATTTGTGTAAAGGGTAAAAAAAAAAAAAAAAAAAGGCATTTTTGATAAAATTTTTTTTCCTGCCTCTCATATAGTCCAGTGTTTCCCATCTGTGATTTGGCATCTTGAAGTAACAAGCTTTGTATTTGTGTAAAGGGGAAAAAAAAAAAAAAAAAAAAGGCATCTTTGATAAATCTATTTTGCCTGCAGCCCACAGTTCAGGGAATCTGTCTTTTTTCTGTGGAGTCTCACTTCTGGATTCATTGGACACTCCTTCCGTTGTGGCTTCGGCACATGAGGAAGCTGTAGCAGGCTGAATGAGACCCATTAGTTTGTATGTGGCAGCAACAAATTCTTTTTTCTTCTGAAAGAGGAGTTTGTCTTCCCTTTGAGAGCTTAGGAAAGAGATAATTTATTTTGACTGGAGAGGGAAAGTCTGACTACCACTTGCCGTTGCTGTACTGGTGTGCTTAGCATTGTACGGAGTCATGCAAAGATTTTACCTTACAGTTTTCTCTTGAATCCTCAGTTCTGTGTCATAGGTTATTTGACGTGAAAATTTGAACAATAAAGCTTTAGAAAAATCTTCAGTTGAGCATTGTGGTAATTGCTGAGGCATAAAAATCTGATCTAATTTTCTCAAACTTCTGATCCTTTTTTTCTGTAAAATTTGTGTAACTTGACAGTTAATAATGAGGGGTCATTGGGATCTGAACCTAGAAAAAGGTAATTGTTTTTTTAGTCTGGCAAAACACGACATTCAGATATGCTATACACTTATTTGAAATTGAGACTATACCCCTTAAAGAGTATATGTCTCAGAACTTCAACTGGACTCATGCTCACTCGGTTCATAATGAAACTGGTGTGATAAGATGGTGTCTGTCCAATTTCTTTCCCTTGTGGACTTCCTGTTTTTATTCCCTTGTGCATTCCTAGTTTAGTTTATCTGTGAAAATAAGTCTTATGTGATCATACAGACTCTTGTGTACTTTTATCTGTTTTCATTTCTCACCCTCACACTAACAGGTTTTGAATGTGTTGAACATTTCCAACCAGAACTGACGGAAGTTTTATGACTTACCAAGTTTTATGGGAAAATGCATCTGGGGCAATGCTGTTAGAGTCCCAGCTGATTTTAAATTTCAATCCTTGACCATTTTAGCTCTTATGTATGTAGCTGGTTTAGTGTCACAAAGCTCATTGCCAAATTTCATGCTAAATGCTCTCTGAAAAGTATTTTTCTCCGTGTGAATATCATTCCCTTATTTTGGCACATCTTGAAATCCTGCACTGTTAGGATGATGGAAAGTTCCTAATGTTTACCAGCAATGGAAAAATCGTAATTTATTAGGCTACACTTTCCAGGTTCTGCTGGGTTGGAGATATAAGTTTAATGTGGTTTGTTTCTTTTTTTTTTTTATATGATCTATTTCGAAAGGAAAATCAGTCTTCCTTTGCAGAAAGCAGAGTACCAAGCGGGAGGTATACTGGTGTAAATGCTGAAACGCTTCTGGACAGACGGGTCCTGGTTAGCTCTTTGAAAGGTGTTTTCATGTTCTGTAACTGTCCTCATTTTAGGAAATCATCCCTTTATATTTTTTGTCTCCTGAATGATTTCTACGTGATGATGTCCTCAAGGCTTCACAGAGGGAGGGAAAAGATAAGTCTTTGTCTCGTCCTTTCTTGTTAAGACTACTTGGATGTATATAGAAGTGTGGGTTTTGTGCAGGTCGAAGTTGCTGTTTCAGTCAGTTCTGGGTACAGTTTCATGCCATCCCTGAACAGGGGAGGGAAAAAACTAAAAGCGAAAGGGTCCTTATTGCAAGTGCTGTTTTAGCCAATAGAGTTGTTCACAGAGAGAGGATATCCTCCATTTTCAGTGGTTCAAAATCTCCTTTATGTGCATGACCCATGTACAGAAGGAAGCCTGCAGACATGCAGAGCCAGGTTAACAGCGATTTCTGTAGCTCGAAGTATGCCTTGGGATCGATTTGATGACCTCGTGGTTGACACTGTTTCTTCAGCAAGCACTTACAGGTGGGGGAAGGTCCTGCAGTACCACTGCATCAGAACCACTGATCTAAACTGGTGGCTTACATCCCGTTACATGCCATCTCTACTTGCTGAGTTGCTAGTTATCTGTGCTCCTAAGTACTAATGTTGAAATAAAATATTTATGCCTTTTTTTTTTCATCTGCCTATGGATCTCAAGCTTAATTAGTTTAGCACTGGATTGCAGATCTCTCTCCCTCCCTTGGTTTGCTGCTGTAAGAACTGTTACTGGGGAGTAAACAGACTCAAAATGTGTGCCTGATCTTGCGGATTCCAAAGGCAAAGTTAACAAGTGTAATTTATTCTTTTGGCTAGAATAAGTTCTGTATTTTAACTGCTGTGTTAAACTGGGGAGATCCATATAAATGTTTCCGTAGGACATCAAGTTAATTCCAGCTTCACAGGTCATAAATGCGCGACCATGGAAGCCTTTACTGGCGCTGTAGCTGTACCCGCAGTAATTGCCTCCAGAAGATAATGTTATGCTTCTTCCTAAGTGTTTGCCTTTGTCCCAGGCAGTGGTTTTTTTACTGCAGTGAGGGAGATGGGCTTTTAATCTCCGCATTATCTAAACACGCATTCCTTAAGCCCATTTGGGAAGGATCCTTTCTTCTGGAAGCATCATGTCTTTTCAAGCAGCCATTGTTTCAATGGTAATAAAGTACGTCACTGATTTTTACAATCTGTTAGACATCTGTTAATCCATGAAATTTGGATTGCTGGTTGTTTGGTTTTAGCCATTTTTATTTGCAAAAGTCTTTTTCACACTTTTGCACAGAGAAATTAATACTGTGCAATTTTCATCGTTAGATATCTCTTTTTATGGAGATTGGATGATTTTGCTTGTTAAGCTGAAGGCATGCTGCTGAAAATTTCCATCTACTGAATCTGTGGATGTTGCAGCAGAGATAGGAATAATTGTTCTAGCATGTCTAAAAAATGAAGTCCTTTTCTTGTAGTGATAAGTGACCCAAAAATCATGTTGGAACATTTTTAGCAGAATTTTCATCCAGAAAGACTTTCAGAGAGCAGGATGCAGTCTGCGTCTGGAGCAGCATTTAAATTTTGTTTGAGGAATCACTTAGTCATATTTTTCTACAGTAAATAATACATTTTATTTTCTGAATTTAACAGTGGGGTAGTTTTACAGCAAATTAAGAAGGCGTTGCTTTGTGCTTTTCTATTGTTTGCACCCAGTCTTGATAAAGTGAGAAGCCTATGCTGACTTTCTCCTTTTTTTCTTTCTTTCTTTTGGTTTTCTTTAACATCCGTAGCCTTGCTTGTATCTGATTAGCTTTCCTGAAGTCTGTTGCTGGAGGTCTGTGTTTAGGCAATGGCTCTGTGGGCTTCCACATGATCTTACCTATTCTGGGTTCTCATGTATTTTAATGAAAAGTTCCACTGTGGGCAAACACAACGCTAAAATTCTCAGCACTTTTTCTTTTCAACGACTTGCTAGTCTTCAGGTAAAGGCAGATTTGTTTTTCTTCTGTTGTTACTATCTGGTATCTTGTGGCATTGTATGTCACAACATGGTGTTACTCGCTGGTGGAGTCCCTGATAATTCCTTTTAGTGGGTTTGCAGAAAGGAAGGCAAGTTCAATAGATTTGTGCTGTGTGCAGTGCTTCAGATTTTTCAGCAAAGTCTGGAGTTTACTGTCTAAGATTAATTTTCCATGCAATTATTAATAGCAAGCAATGGTGGCAGTTACTCATTGTAGTCTGTGGGGAAAATTTATCTTGGAGCTGACGTAATTTAGTCCTGCTGTTATGTACAGAAGCCAAATCTTTTAGACCTGACACAGTTTAGGACGGTTCTTCAAAGCAATGCTGTCTGTGGCTTCAGAAATGAAGCAAAGCAGCCTACCTTAAAGCGATGCATCTTTCAGATGTCAGGAAAAGCTCTGTTTCATCAGTGTAGTATGGAATAACAACTCCACAAACGCTGCTTGAAAACCAGCAGTGTGTCCAGGGAGGGCTGCAGGCGTGTATTTAGCAGTAGCTTCCGCAGTAGGGTTGAAGATGACCCAATGAGTACAAGATGCTGTTGCCTGGCCAGTGCGTAAGAAAGGTGGGTGGCAGCTGGAATCATCCCCAGGTAAACCTTTCCCCAACTATATGGCAGGCTTGTCTGCTGGTGTTACTCCCCTGCTTCTTGTTTCCTTTGTTCTCATATTTGCCATCATTGTTGTTGCTTGAAGTGACCTCAGAAATTAGAGAGAAATTTAAATATATGAATTGTTTGAAATTTTCTGTTGGTATCAACATCTATGACCATGAATACTCCATTAACAAATGCTGCTGCGACTGATTCAGTAAGTTTGTAGAGATTCCCAGCTAAAGAAGTCTGACGTCCTAGTAAAGAGAATACATCATAATAAAAAAAAAAGTATTTTCATTTGCAGATTAGTAAGTTCAGATGAAGGTCTCTCTCCAGAAGCCTCTCACAAATAAGAAGTCTTGAAACATTTTGTAAGGTGGGAATCAACACTAAACAAGTTTTTTGATGGTAGTCTTTGCATGTGTGTTTAATTTTCAAATCGATGTGCACTTTAGCAAAAGAGAGTGGTTTTAAAGAATTAAAATTGTGTATCACAATATGATGACAGAGCTGGTTTAGACCATAGCTCTTTCTCAAAGGTAGGTTTTGCTGGGGACCTGTTCCTCAGTTCTGAAAAGTAATATTAGTTAGAAAAAAAAATACTCTGTATATGTAGCAGTGAGCTGTAGGAATGCAGGATTGTAGCTAAGAATAAACTTTGTTTTAGTGGCAGATTCCACAAGTTACGTGCTTCTCTGTGTTCTCATTTGTAGAAATAAGGGGAATTGTGCTTTAGTCTTCTCTTCCTTGGTTTTAATTCTGCTATTTCTTAGTTTTGGTTAAGTATTTTTATCTCTTTTTCGGTTTCGTTAGGAATCTTCAACCTCCTTTGCCATCTAACATGAGCATCCTTCTTACCAGAAGAGAAGTAACCAGGACATAGAAAATATCAAACACTTTCCTCTTTGATATATGTCTCTCAGTGGTGTGTCAGCAAGATCGGTGCGGTGACTGGGATCCACATTTGATCTGGCAGACAGACATATGCTGTTCAACTGAGCAAAATTTGCTGCAGCATTGATTACTGGGATATTATAAATACTTGCCCAGTATATATATTGTAATTACTTGCCTGGTACTTGTATTATAAATACTTGCCCGTTGTCAAATTCTCTCTTTCACATATTCTGCCCATCTTCTAAGACTCTTTGTAGGGAAGGACACTGATTAACATGTGACTTCAGAAACTTCATGGTACTGTAACTAGCCACAAAATGGCAAGGGAGTAAGACAGCAGATGAAAGGACGTGGGGAACTCCCGTCTGTGTCTAGATGCTTGGCTGATCAGAGGCAGGGCTGAGCAGAAGTTAGTATCGCAGGTGGAGTTCATCCTCCTTCTCTTAATTCTAGGTGAAGGGAGAGAAATAACACTTTTTATCATTACAAGAGAGACTATATGGAAATTTTCTCTTGTTCCTAGCCAAAGCCTGTTTGGGGCGGGGGAGACTTTGGTCTTTGCAATTATTGTTTCACAGCACAAAGATAGTGAGAAGAGGCAGCTCTATCAGGAGCTCTAAGGCCACCTGTTTGTCATCCACCCAGTGTGGGCTCTGTGTGACCAAAGGGCTGCTTCTGCCCTAGCTACGCTAGAATTAATATTATGACTGGTCAAGTGCAAGCGTAAGAACTTTCATGCTTGCTTTCTTGCTGGCTAGGATGATGCTTCTCTCAGATGGTCAGCTGATATGTCATTTGGGGATGCATGGTCTTAATCTAAGAATATCCTTCTCTTGGAGCTGAAATGTGTCAGTCTGTTGTACCTGTTATTCCTATCTGTTAGCTATTCTTCTTTTCTGACTACATTGTTCAAACCCTGTTGAAATACTCATGCTGGCAATGTTCTAACATAAATAGAAAAGAACATAAATAAGCAAAGAAGAATCTAACTACCAGCTAGTTCACAGGAAGGCTGTGTTTCAGGCTATGAAAATTGCCCTTGGCAAAGGACAACTGTGATACTTCACATATTCCAGCAACAGCAAGAAACCGTTAACTGCTAAGAAACAGTCTGCTATGACAAAGGAGGAATAGTTGCTGGAACGGTTTTATCTTGGGTCTTGTAGCTGGTGACTGACAATAATGCATGATTTTCCATGCCAGGGAGGCTTGACCCTGGACTGATAGATATGTCCTTCCTTCCTGACTGTCTCAAGGGCCTTGCCCATCACTCCTTTGAAAACGTGAAAGGAATGACAGTGCTTAATGTCTGAAAGAGTCACCTGTGCTGTTTGTCTGTGCCAGAAGTGCATCAGGCATTC
>NW_010387778.1:59825-61679 GCF_000710305.1 Buceros rhinoceros silvestris
CATTCCTGAGTCTCTCTGGAAACATTATCCCGGAAACAAAGTCAGGTTTGGGGCTTGAGCTCTGTGTTTTGTGAGATGGATGTGGTTGGTTGGCGGAGGAATGCTTTTAGAGACTGGTCTCTCTTAATTCTCTGGTGTTAAATGTGTCCCTAGGGTGAAGGATCTGTACCATGTGCTCCTCTAGCTATGTATGCGATTAGCAGTTCTTTCTCTCAAAGTTCACATGATCACTAAATTACTCATCTTTTCCTGAAACCACTTGAGACTGTAGAACAGGAAAAGATGGATAAAGTGGACAGACAGGGCATTTTTGTCTGCAAACTTAACAGAACTGAGGCAGTTTCATTGCCCAGTTCTTTGCACTGATTTCAAGTCTGCCTGAAGGTAAGTGTCCCTTATTACGGATGATTTCTAGGTAGATCATGCAGGCATTTCCCTACCAGGTGGTTTGTCAGCCTTTTCCTTCAAACACCACAGTGTATTCCAGCAAAACTAAGTTTGCATCTATTTTCTGCTTAAGCATACTCGTATGAGATCTTTGGGGCTTAAGCTAGGTAATTTCATAAGTGACTTCGTAGTTCTTCCTGATATTTAATAATAAAAAGGGATATTTATGAATAATTTGGTGTCTCAACTGCTCTATTTCTAATGCCTTATGAAGACATTGCGCAGAGCTCGTGTGTGTGGCCTTGATGAACGCACTACCTATTTGTTTCTGTCGTCTTGTGCTTTGCTGGGTGCACAATGATTCAATGTGATGAAGAATCCCAGTGACTGTAAATTTGTTCTGCTTCGGTGGGAAAATAAATACTCTGATCCCTTAAAGGTACTGTCCTGTAGACCTTTTTGTGAAACTTGTTGTTAATAAAGCACTTTAAAGCTTCTTTTTTAATTTTTTTTAAATGTTCTTCCATTGCTCTCTGGTCTTTGTGTGTTGATTCCTCTCCCTGTATAGGTAGAATGTTCCATTACAGTTGTTTCAATAGTGATTCTTAAGTTTTGTTTTTTCTGTCACGTGGATGGGAAAGCTTAAAACAGTGATTTTGGAAATTTGCCATCTTAGTATGAAGTCTTAATTTCTGCTAATAGTGAAAACGTTCCTTGAGTAATACTGCTGTTACCATGACACTCTGCATCTTTCTTTGGGTTGGAGGTGAAAGCAGATGCAGAGACACTGACATGTGAAGTCCTCAGGCTCCCTTAGCCTTGAACCAAATAATATTCTTGGCATTGAAATTGAGATTTAACATGCACCAGAGCTGTGAGGCTGCCTTCTTGTATTCTTACTTGCCACCTCACTTCAAAATTTCGTGAACACTCAATTTTAGCAACTCTGTTAAAATTGGTCTACGAATATAAATATTTGAATTGGGAAGAGTAAGTATGCATTTCTGCAGTGTAAGTCAGTGGAGTTTCTTACAAGTACCATAATTGGACTCTGATTGTTGTTCTTATTCTTCAATATAAATGTGATTAAACAAAACAGTTTCTTTACTTCAATTTTTGTTTCCAGCTGCTGTTTTTCTTTTGATCACCCTCTGAAGCCTGTCTCTTCCATTTGCTGCTTCCTCAGGTTGTAAAGGCAGTATTTCTCCAGCTCTCAGCTGCTTTCCACAAGATAGCGACTTTAACACTCTTCCTTACAAGCAGTAAGAGACGTAATAATCTGTTAATAGACTGATAATAAGGCTAAAGGTTGCAACCAGTTAAATTTGTCTGTATTTTCTCTAGTGATCTTAGGAAAAGATAGATGCATAGATACTTATAATAATAACACATACAGGGCAATATCGGCCTGGAGTCAGAAGTGGTGGTACTTCCATATGCTTCAAAGGGCCACGGCAGACCTCGACG
>NW_010387779.1:0-1325 GCF_000710305.1 Buceros rhinoceros silvestris
AGCTGGACGCTTGCTGGGCGATGGGGTGATGCAGCCCCGGGCTTTGTGTGGCTGGTGCGAAGGGGGGGAGAGGGGAGAGCGAGGTTTAACCCCCCCTGCCCGCGTTCTGTGCATGGAACCGTCGCTTTTTGCTATTAAAGTACTTGGAAGCAAAGCTGGACTTGGGATCGTGGGATCATTTAGACTGGAAGAGACCTCAGAGGTCGCTAGTCCAGCCTCCTGCTCAAAGTAGGTGCTTCTGCCTGGACAGTGGGTAGCAGTGAAGGGACGTCGTGAGATGGGTGGCACATCAGGGTGCTCTTGAATGCTCCTGAGAGCACCAGCAAACTGAGCCCTCGGGGGCTGCAGCGCTTCTCCCTTCTTCCGTGCGTGGAAATGCCCCAATCCACAGCTCTCCCATGCCGGCAATCCCTGGTCTCGCAGCTTTTGTTATCCAGAGGGCTTAAAATTCATGATTGTTGGGGATAGCCGGCTCCATCCGTCTGTGTGTGTGTGTGTGTTACAGTACCTCTGCTGAGCTTCACTCGATCCTTATTTCGACACTACCTCCAGGAGTTTTTCTTCAGGAACAAGGTTTATAAATAGGTGTCAAAACCTGGCTCTTTGCTGGGGACCCGTTACCGGCTGTACGGCAGGTACTTTATGCCGCGATTAAGTATGGCATATGGATGAAGGTAAGAATAGCTGTGAAGGCTGTTTAGCTCACCAAGCTTTTCAAAGTGAAAGCGGGTATGGGGTGAAATGGCTGTCGGGCACAGGCGGAAGAGTATTTGTTCTTGTTACTCTTTGTACAGTGACTCACGGATGCCTTTCACTGAAACCTCCCCCTTCTCCCTACCTGGAGTTTCCTGGTGGTGCACACGTTACCTGGCAAAGCAGGGCGCATCTTCCTGTCTGCTGCTCTCACATCTCTTGGTGTGGGTGTGTATCCTCCTCCCAAATTTTTAGGATAAGGCTGGAAAAACTCCTCCTCGTGGAGCAGTTTGTGTGTGTGGTACTGGATGCTGAGAAATCGCTTTTTTCTGAGTTGGAGATGTGAATCTAATCTCTGCACAGAGAACAGAAGGTACGGTGGAAATTTAAATGCATCTAAATACTGAATATGTTTAACTATGTCCTGTGCTGCGGGACAGAATTTGTTGTTAGCTGGGCTGTATGACTAAGCGGGAGTTTCAGGCTGCAGACTGAGAAGCTGGGCAGGTATTTTGCCTTTCTGAGCCCTGTGGGGAGGGACCAGCTGCTTTAAACAGGATGATATAACTGCCATGCTCTGACTTGGAAATGAAAGCCGAAAATAAAATTGAAGAGGAAGATGCTCTTGTAGT
>NW_010387779.1:1429-6800 GCF_000710305.1 Buceros rhinoceros silvestris
GAATGCTTTGCCTGGTTCTAAGGAATATTACCCTCTCAGGGTGCTGCTCAGAAAAGAAGAATAGGGAAATATAATGCTTTTGGTTCATGCTTTTCTCTGCATCATGGGGATATTGGGAAGAAATGTGTGACAAGTCCAGCATAACTTCCATGAGTGAAAATACATGGCTTGTTCATTGTGTTTCTCGCTTCCTCGACGTGGGAAGTCTTGTAATTTCAAAAGCTAGTTGTTGTGCTCCACTTCTTTGATATTCTTAGGACCATACAGATCCACCTAGGGCTGAAATAGACTTTTCTCAGTAGCAAAATCCAGAAATGATGCAGAGCTCCACTCATAAAGTGATCTGAGTTTACAGTTCATCCCATCAACAGCAGATGACAGAGGCAAATAGACTTTGTGAAGGATATGACCACTCTGTGAGGAGGTACAAGAAACAGACTGAAACCAGGCAACTAAAACCAGAAGTTATATTTCTTTAAAGCCTAGTTAGCCGTTAGCCCTTCGACAGGTACAAGAATATCTCTGGTTAGCTTTTTACCTCTCTGGAAGGACAAACAGTGTTGCGTGCCAGAGTCGTAGTGTGTGAAAGAGCCTTTTCTGTCCCTGGTGAGGAGCTGAACTCATTTTCTCACCCTGATGTCTTGGCCTGTGGAGGAATTGAGGAGAATGTAGACATGTTCTGCTGGATACTGAGGGCTTGCTCTTAACAGAGAAAGTAATTGTCTGGTGTGTGACTCTCCTTACGCACCTGCACAGCCCTCACCTGTGAGGAACTGCTTTGCACCCCAGTCCCCAGAGACGGGAACGGCAGCAGAGCTGAGGCTGTCAGCAGATGCTCACTCATGCGGCGCATAAGTCACTGTGATCGGTTCTTCCCTTTGGAGCATAAGGCATGTGATGCTCTTTAGGAATGAATAGCTGAAAGATGTCTGACACCGCTTATGCTGACTTGGTTTTTACTCAGACTTAAGTCCAGGCTTGAAAATCCTGCACTTGGGTGTGGCTGTGCATGGTGCCTGTCGATGTGAGGGGTAACGCTCAGCACAGCCTCTGATGATGACTGCAATGGCTTTGGGCAGGGGAAGAAGCTTAGTTTTGTCCTGTCCATCCTTGGGCACATCCTCAGAGCTGTTGATGGGAGGTATTGGCTCATCCCATGCTCTGTCTTCTCAACATGTGGCAGTGTCACAGTTTCAGGGCCCTTCGTGGGATTCACTTGATGAAAATGGGGATGCTCAGTGCTGGAAACATGGATGCTCAGAGCAGAACAAGTCTCCTTAGGCTCCCAGTGTGATCAGTAGAGAGGAAAAGGCCCTTCTAGGATGTGGTATGTATCATCCTCCAGTAGGTGTTTTAAAATAGGTCAGAAAGTTGGACCCTAAAAGTGCTGATTCCTCTTTGTGGTCACTTTGGTCTCCTCTGTCTCCCACATGTTGTGTTGTACGTGGCAGCAGGTAGCTGAGGAGCTTCACCTACCGCTCACACCGTGGGGGTGCAGGCAGGCAGCAGTGCTGGCAAATCTGCTGCCAGCAGCACTGGAGTAGCAGAGCTCTCACGAGTTCCCTTCATTTTCACACTTGTTTGTTGTGGTGGGGGAAGGGGAAACAAACCAGCCCTCTGATTAAGTGCATTTCCAGGGGAATTTGGAGAAAAAGTGGAAGTACTGCGTTCCAGCTTATGTACTAATATACTTCTAGAGAAGTGTCTAGATCTAGAATAGCTGTTCACATGGGCAGTCTGAGTTGTATGGGTAATGATGGCCTTTCTCCATCGCTTGGGTCTAGTCTGAGGTGCAGGTTAAACAATAACTTCCCTTCCATGGTTTCTTTCCTCCTGTGCTCTTCGGAACTGCTATGTCTCTAGTTCCTTTCACTCTGAGGCTGATGTAACTGCCTTAAAGTCATTCGATTTCCTCCTTCCCACTTAGAATCAGTGAACTGGTGGCAAATCAGGCATCCTTTTCTCATCTTAGCTTTTAAAAAGGAGGAGGAAAAAAAAAAGGTAATGGGATAGAAGAAAGGTTCTAATTTGGGACTAACAGGGCAAATGGGAGCACTGCAAAAGTCATAACCAAATGTGCTTTCTGAAAAGAAATAATTTTTCCTGCAGAGAGAAGGAGAATAATGACTATTCATATTGTGTGTGTTTCTGAGGGAGGTGTGTGTGTGTGTGTGATGGGGGTGTGGGGGCATTGTCCAAGTTTCCCTTAAGGCATCGTCTCTTGCTTTTATGAGCTTGGTGTGTGTAGTTACAGTGAGTCTGTCCATGGTTCACAGCTGGTGGCTTTTGAGTGCTTTACAGATGGCAGCAGAGGGAAGGAAAACCAAACACAAAAGGTTGGGACACAGGTTGGCAGACTGGCTCTCTGCAGCACCGCTTTGGGACTGGGAGGTACTTTCCCTAAACACCATGAGGGCTTTGAACTATCAATCCTCTTAATGACTGTAAGTGGCACACAGCATTTTGAACGATGCCTCTCTCAGAAGACAGAGCCCGTTTCTCAGGGCTTATGTTCTATTCATGAAATAGTTGCTGGAGTGAGAAGTATTTTTATTTGAACTGGTGGCTTGCTTCACGTGGGTGTTCTCCTCATTTACATATAGAAAGCTTAGTCTAATGTGAAAAACCTTATCACTTCTTTAGCATAGAGAATTTCCAATACAGGTGGTTTTCTGCACCTGCTTAGTCCCAAAAGCACATTCTCTGCTGATCTTAAAACACGAGTGGTTTGGCCATTTAACCCAGACTCCTCTGCAGAGAGTGCAGAGAAGTGATTCCTTTTGTACAACGTTGGTTTAATTTCTCCAGCTATCTGTAAGTGGACATTAGGCGATTTCGCCAAGTTCAACTTAAAGGCTTTGTGCCAGGGTGAATCTGTCATTTGCCTTTAATTGGTGTTTCAAGAATGTCTTATTTCAGTCGTGCTTTGGAGAGGGCAGAAGTCACAGCTGAACGTCGAATTCATGTGCCTCCGTAGTTCAGACTTGTTTGGGCTGACAGAAAAGCTGATTTCCTTCAGCAGCAGAGGAATGCTCCAGCTTCCCTTTCCCAGTCCTGTCTGTCCCAGTGAAGCTGTTAGATACGTTTCAGCTCCAGTCCCTGTGCTATCCTCTGCGTAAGGCGCAGCTGAGCTCTGTAACCCCAGTGTATGTTGAGCTAGAGGGGGGAAAAACACACGAGGCCAGGCTCATAACTTTGCTTTTCTAGTTCAGTAAATTGCTCCCCTGAGTCTGAACTCTGGTGTCCCTCCATAACAGAGAGTGGGTTTAACAGTCAGGTAACAGGGAACACACAGCACAGAGAGGAATTAGCAGCAGACACATCAGGATTTGCAATACAATATTGATTAGTTCATTAAAATTAATAAGACACTCAATTATGAAACTCCCCATTACATTTTGCAGTTATTCTGGAAATAGAACAATTTCTATGTCCTTATCCTTTCAGGGGTCCCTCACTCAAGACATATTTTTAACATCACTTTCCTCTGCAAACGACAGAATATGTTAGCTCTTGGGGGAGCCCAAGTTTGTGTTTTATTGAGTAAAACATTGTTTGTAATAGGCCGTTGTTTTTAATAGACCAGGACTAAGAAGTTGCTTTAATTGAGAGTGACCCACGTTAGTGTGTAATTGGACAATTTGCTCTCGTTAGGGTCAAAATTAAAAGACAGATATTCACATACTGGCTAATTTTTTGCAGATCAGACAAATCTGTTTCAAAATAAAACACAGAGAGGGGAAACCTTTTGATTCAAGCTCAGGAACTCAAGGAAAAAGCTTTCAAAAGGGAATATTGGTTCTTAAAAAGGAAAAGTGACAGATTTTTCCAAATTCTTCAGAAATAAGTATACGGCGGCCCCATAATACAGAAACGTAATTTCAGGCTCCAGGTCTAATTGCCCTTTGGAACCTTAAATCATTTAAAGCTGGATTTCCAATGTGATTCTCTAATACTTTGTTAAATAATATTTTTAATAAAGGAATTGCTTGAGAGGGTTTGAGCGCTTTGACTCCTGGCACTTCTCACTGCAACGAGGAATTGCTCAAGGAATACTCAGTTTCCATGCCAGCGGGAGGCTGGAGGAAGGTGAAGGCATAGAGGGAAGATCCCAGAATGATTGTTATGTGGATGTTGCTTCTCTGGCATCATGATCACTGCAGGTTGCAGGTGATAATGGAAGAGCTTTGGGAGCTGAACTCAAAGGAGTGGCTTAGAAAGGAATGGTGACAATGCCGCAGAGCCCTTCATCAGACCATCCCCTTTCTGGTAACTGGAGTGATTGGTAGAGTTTCTTGGTAAAATGTGAGCGTGCTGTGGGTGTGTGTTAAGGTGTTTGATGCTTTCTGTTAAGCTCCGGGATTCTGGAGATGTGAAAACTATGCAAAAATCTGTGTCATACAAAAAAGCCTTCTCCCACTCCTATCCACAGAGAGAAATGACAGAATTTGATCCAAGTGCATCTTGAAGACTTAAATAATGAGATTTAAGCTCACAGACGGTTTGGTTTGAGCCTTCAGTTCCTAATTTGGGGGGGCGGGGGGGGGGGGATCTGCTGCATCTGAACAGTAAATTATTAACATTATAACTTAATTCTCCAAAATCTGTGAAATCGTCACTGAGTAGTCTTACAGAAAGACAGAGAAGTTGTGAAGGGAGGAAGGACAGAGAACTGCAGCACCAGTGACAACTGTGGGATCACAGTTATGTTAATCTAATCTAATAAACAAATTTGTCTTTTAATTTCTGGGTGATCAGATTTCTTGTTGTTACATCAGCCTCTATGTCGTGGTAATAGGATGTCTGATAAAAACTACAGTCTCTTATATTTCTGTCTCTTATAAATTCTTCGACGCAGCCTTGACTCCCTTGGTAGCAGAGAAGATGGTAAAAGGGCTGTGCCGAATTCACACAAGACGGCAGGAGTCTCATCCTTCACCTGGTCATTGCCAAAAGAGTCTCAAAGAGCAGGACTAGAACTGCTTTTCCAGGCCTGCTTTAATCCCTTGCTTCTGTTCCAAAACCAGATTTTGAAGAGTATGAACAAAATTAAACTGACGCTTTATCTCGATGAAGCTGGAACCTCCAGCGTCAGACTTGAGTCTTCCTTTCCATATCTGGGAGCCATGATGTCTCTTAAAGCCTTGTTTGTTTGTTTGTTTTCCTTTTGCCATTCTACAGACACATTGTTCGTCTCCTGCCTGTCTTTACTTTCCTTGGCCACCCCTAAGAGTGAGCAGAAAGAGAGTCCTCGTATGTCTGTGGTCCTGAAGATACCAGGCAAACATGGAGGGGCAGCAGGGAGGGCAAATACTTTGTTCTCCTCCCCAGGAAGAAGCAGCCTCTTCAGGAGCTGGGAGGAGGATGGAGA
>NW_010387779.1:6873-25526 GCF_000710305.1 Buceros rhinoceros silvestris
AGGGAAAGAAACCTTGGAAGCTTTTTTTTTTTGCTGATGAGATATCTAGAAGAATTCAAACATGTAGGTTGCATTTAGAAAGGCTGAGGAGGTTAGGGCAGGACTGGGAACAGCAAAAGCAGGACTTTCTTAAAGAAGAAAACCCCTCCAGATTCCTTCAGAGCTCTCCTGGAAGCCAGAAAGTGGAACACAACCAGCGTTCTCTTTCTGTGTAGGCTGTCTTTAAACGGAGGCAGACGGTCACAGGCGGTGTTTGAATTCTAGGTTCAGTAAAGGCACATCCTTCAGTGAGACAAGGCAAAACCGTGTCATCGGTTAGAATTCAAACCAGGTATCTAAATGCCTCAGTGGCTTGTCATCGAGTGACTTGCTGCACTGTCATTGGAGGACTTCTGCTCTTCACATGAAGTCGTGCTTGCTGAACCAGCGTCCTAGCAGCTCATTTAATAGTCCCCACTCCCAAACTTGTCTCCAGTTTCCTCATGTTGAAGAGCGGGTTTGGAGGGACAGGGCAGGAGAAGGTGGCAAGAGTAGGCTAAATGATCAGAGATCTCATTACTTCCTTGCAGACTTGTGAGTACCAGCTCTTTCATTTCTTCAGCGTCTCTCTGAAGGGAGTCCTTCGGTTGCAAAAGAAAAACATTCAGAAGTGATGAGCTGGCCATATTTGTAAGAATTTAGTCATTTACTTGGCCCTTCCAAAAACGTCTTTTCTCGTGTGCAGCATCTTCTTTTGAAGTTATTGACTACTTTTTAAAAAAATGCTGATGTTGAAATGATCTTGGCTTGATTTCCTTTCACCTCCTGCAGCTCATTAGGGCATCATCTGGATCACGTTTTTTTTTTTTAATTTGTTTAATTCACATCATCAGTTTTATTTTAGGTGCTCTCTGCTGTTTTTTTTAAGAGCCTATCCTTTCTTAATACTCTGTACATCCTGCAGGAGCCCTTGCTGCCTTCTGATCCAATTGTTATTCATCCTGGGACCTGGTCCAAACACCACCAGCAGAGCTTGGGACAGGGAACGGGTGTGTGTTTGTTTGTTTAAAAAATGTTCTGTCATGCGCATTAAATGCAGAAGGGTGCAGTTCAGGGGGTGATGGTCGTGGAGATTAGAAGGATCTTACCTGAGCAGCAAGCAGCTTTGTGCTCTTGACATCATACCTGTTTTTGTCCTCAAGCTTGAAGTTTAGTACTACCTAGCGTATCTGATGATGAATCCCACCCTGTCATATTGGCTCGGTGTGGAGGAGCAGTGACTGCAACAAGCTGATCTCATCCAACGTGTGGTGTAGTTGGGTTTGTTTTCTAAGCCCCGAGATTCTGTTCCATCTGTGCATCCTGCACCTACAGGTAAATCAGCTGAAATCCAGTGGGATGAGCATGTGCGATCTCTGTGGGCTGTCTTCCTCCTTTCACCCGCTTCCATTCCGTGGCGGGGCTCTCATTAGTGGTGTTTTTCTTCTTGCTGGAATGTGAATGGGGAGAATGGTGAAGGACTTCTCTCACAGCATAACCTGTGCTGGTTTCGGCATAAAGAGCGTTTGACCTCTCTGTGAGGGCTCTGATCCTAAATTCCTGATAACCTAACTACAAATTTTAAAGGAAGGAGTCTGTGATTGACTTTGCATTCTATTTGACTAACAGAGAGGCAAACAAAAAAGTCTGGTTTTTTTTCCAAACCCCCCTTCCCCCCCCAAACTATAAAGCAAGGATGTGGTTGTTTGCAGCTGTTTTCCTTTTGATGTGGTCAACTCAAAATTAACATTAAAAGTATAATTCTCAACTTGCATTTTCTTGGAGACTGAACGTGTGATGCAAGAGCAGGAGGGTTCTCTCTCCACCTGCTGGGAGAGTGCTCTTTGCTTGCGTGGTTTTGGAGGCTGCCATCAGGGGTTGAAGCTTGACAGAGCTGAGCTCATGATGGCACGCAGCCATCAAAGGCAAGGGTGCTTTTCCCTCTCGGCACTTGGCTGTGAGCTGACCTGGCAGAAAACTTAACAGAGCACCGCAAGTGAGCGTAGCTGTGGTGTAGTATTAAAGATCCCGGAGCTGACTGTAGGTTTGAAAGCTGGGTGCAAGGACTGTAAGACATATACGGCTTCATCTGGTGGCTTCTTAGGATTAACTCACAAGTAAGTGCCTTTTTACTCATGAAAGGTCTGTCCGTCATTGTGGTACCCTCTGTATACAGTGTTTTATTTTGGTTTTTTTATTCCTACCTTTCTCTGTCCCCAACCTCTCTGAACCTCTAGCACCCACCCAGCCCAGCTGCTGGACCTGCTTATGCTCCACATCTGAAAGTGCTTGGTACAAAATGGATTTTGACTCCTAACTGGTTCTCTGTCTTTAATAAATGTATTGAGAAAAAGAGCCTGACAGAAAATCACAACAGGATCGTGCATTTCTCCCCACTCCCCTTTTGTGTTGTTCTGGATCCTCCTTTGATTCAGTGCGGAAGCATAATGCTTGTAACCTCTGCTATGCTGCAGGGACTTCTGCGCTTTGCCTGGGGGGTTCATTTGTAGTGTAGCAGGGCACTGTTGGCATTTTCTCATCACTGCCCTGCATGTGATGTCGTGCGTCTTGTGTCCCTGTAATCTCAAAAACATGATTCAGAATTGAAAGCAGGTTGTGAAATCACAGAATCATCTGGTTGGAAGAGACCTTTAAGATCGTCGAGTCAACCGTTCACCCTGCACTGCCAGGGTCCCTCAGCCACGTCCCTCGGTGCCACCTCTGCACATCTGTTAAATCCCTCCAGGGACGGGGACTCCACCACCTCCCTGGGCAGCCTGTTCCAATGCCTCACAACCCTCTCTGTAAAGAAATTACTCCTAATATCCAACCTAAATCCCCCTGGCACAAATTGAGACTGTTTCTGCTAGTCCTGTCACTTGTCACATGGGAGAAGAAACTGACCCCAACCTCACTGCAACCTCCTTTCAGGTGGTTGTAGACAGCAATAAGGTCTCCCCCGAGTCTCCTTTTCTCCAGACTAAACAACCCCAGTTCCCTCAGCCGCTCCTCATAAGATGTTCTCTAGACCCTGCACCAGCTTTGTTGCCCTCCTCTGGACATGCTCCAGCACCTCAATGTCCTTCTGGAAGGAAGGGGTCCAAAACTGGACACAAGATATTTGAGTTGTGTCCTCACCAGTGCTGAGTATAGGGGGACAATCATGGACCCAAACTTCTTGCTGGTGTACAGCTGGAACTGTAGTTTGAATCCAAGACAGAATTGAATCACTAAATAACCCTGCTGTTTACTCTTCCCCTTCCACCTTGCCGTTTTCCCATTCAGAAAGTGCTGCAGTGCAGGAGGTGGTTTATTTGTGGAGGTGCTGAGATTCCTTGTCACCTTCCACCCAACCACTGCCCATAAAGGCTCACTGCGAGCATAAAGCAAACTGTGCTGGAGAAGGAATACGCCTTCTTCTGTCACGCAGGTGTAAAGGGCAAACGCAGAAGTGGTGGGCACAGGGAACCACTTTCCTGATATAGCAAAACGCTGCTTTATCTCTGAATGCCCCGAATTACGTACAGAAAGAGTTTGGCAACATTTGTGCCTCAGAACTCATAGCCAAGATGAAAACAAGCTGAGAAACTTCCATGTTGTCAGGAGCTGTGCGGCAGGTATTCGGTACGGTCTGCTGGGTCTGAAGGAACAACAAAAAGCTGTGGGGTTTTTTTGCCTTTCTTAATTTTTTTTTTCCTAACCTGGGTACATAACTCAGTACCCTGTGGGTTTCCGAGGGTACACTCAGGGACTGTCTCAGCAGCGCTCAGAGAGCCTGACCTTGAGAACCAGAGTAGTGTTTCATGTGGTTACAGACTAAAAGATGCGGGTAGGCATCTAGTGGGGATCCAGAAAGCGCGTGGGTGCTTGATTCCCTTCGAAACTGTTTGACTTTGGCACCTAAGCTGGTAAAGTATTTTTAAAAACTCTAAATATCTTTCTGAAAGTTGGGTCTGTTGTTGCTAATCAGGGTGAGGGGATTTTTCTTTTCTGAAGTAATTGCCGCCTTTGATCCTTGTTACTTTCTAGCAGATAAACAGGAGGAAGTGGAAGGAAGGCAACAGAAATGACTTTGGGGCTGGAGGGATTGACGCAAAACGGAGATAAGAGCTCTGTACTTGTGTAGCTTGTACAAAATGAGGAGGAGGGCAGGACTGCTCATGGGCATCTGGAGGGTGTAAATGCCAAGGAATGGAGGGTGTGGAAGAGGGAAGCTGTTTCAGTCTCTGCTCTGCCAGTGTCTGTGCAGGCAGGTAGCTTCACCCGCAGCCTCATCACAGGAGTGTTTTCACTGAACATCTGAGCATTACAGGGAGCTCCTGGTGAGGAGCAGAAATGGGGTGTGCGGCGGCAAGGAAGGTGCCTGCTGCAGCACTTTGGTCAGAGCAAAACATTTAAATCTGCAGTTGTTGGCACCTCGGATTGCCCTGCATCGATGTCATCACATTGTACAAAAGTCACCTTCCGCTTGTGCCAGCCTTCCCGGTCAGGAGTAGCCCAGGCAGAACCCCCAGCCCCAGCTTTAGGCCAGGCCTAATAGCTCCTGTTCCAGACTGCATTGTCAGTGCTGGGATCGAACCCTGGGTTAGAGCAGAGCTGGCTACTGTGGTGACACAGCTTAATCTCACTGATCACAGAGTCACCGAATCATTTTGATTGGAAGAGACCTTGAAGATCGAGTCTAGCTGTTCACCCTGCGCTGACAGGGTCCCTAAACCATGTCCCTCAGCACCACACCTACACGTCTTTTAAACATTTCCAGGGATGGGGACTCCACCAGCTCCCTGGGCAGCCTGGGCCAGGGCTCTTTTTCTCAGCCTCCTTTTCTCCAGGCTAACCCCCCCTGCCCAGGTCCATCAGCCACTCCCAAGTGCACTTGTGCTCCAGACCCTGCTCCAGCTTCGTTGCTCTTTGGACACACTCCAGAGCCTCAACATGCTTCTTGCAGTGAGGGGGCCCAAAACTGGACACGGTATTGCTCCTGCTGGCCACACCAGTGCTGGTACAAGCCGGGATGCTGTTGACCTTCTTGGCCACCTGGGCACACTGCTGGCTTCTCTTCAGCTGATCTCTTTGTGGTATCTGACATCCTCACCGGGAAGGAAGGGCAGGGTGACAGCTGTGCCAGGGCACAGGATGGTGTGAGGGGGAGAGCAGGGACAGCAGGTATGCAAAAAAGTCTGTCTTGGGACCATTCTTCCAAGATTTTAGGTCTTTGCTTTTTGTATCTACTAGGACACGAATATTATATACAGTAGGATATAATCCATTAGGATTAAGGGTATTTTGGGAAGTGCCTGATGTCAAAGGTGTAAAAAGGTTCCTTGGAGTTGACAAAACCCTAGCAGAGAATATCAAACCTTAACTGCTGAAGGTATCGGGGACATTCCCGCACCAAGTGCACTGTTTGTAGCCAATACCTCAGAGAAACTAATCTGAGATAAATACAAAAGGAAAAGACCACACAGATAAGGTAGATGTTAGTAAGTCACCAGGGCTGGATGGCGTTCAACCAAGAGTCTCGAGGAACTCAAACGTGGACCTCCTGAACTGCTGGCCAAGCTGTCTCATTTGTCACTGCAGATGGCTGCTGTGCCAGAGGACTGGGGAGTTGCCAACGTAATTCCCATTGATCCCCAGCACACCAGAGCCACTCTGGAAGCGTCTGTATTAAGGACCTCTGAATACCTAGATAAATGTTAACTCTTGAGGAGGAGTCAGTGTGGCCTCAAAAATTAAAATCCTGCTACTCTGCCCCTTGATGTTCTGTGGGGTGTCGCTGAGAAAGGGTTAAAGTGCATGTGATTATATTTAGGTTTTCAAAAAAATCTGTCAAAATCCTAAGCTCCTACAAGTTTGGAAGAAAGGTTATTTTATAGTCTGAAAGCCACATGAATAATAGAAGTAAAAAATTGGGGATGATTTCACTTTTCAGAAAGGAGAGGTAAAAACTCCCTCTGTCACTGTGCAACAGCAACCAAAAAAGCCACTGTCCTCATCAGGAGAGGGACAAAGGGTATCGCTTTGCTTCATTATAAATGTAGATACCTCCACATCTTGTGTGTGAAGGGTGATTCTGGACTCCGTGTCTCCAGAAGGACACAGAGACATGGGCTGCCTTCAGAGGGGCAGCTGGAATGGGTGGACTCTTCCTTTTGGGAAGGAGGGAAGGAACACGGGCGAGGTTTGCATGGTAAAGTCAGCAGGTGAAGCTGACTCTGAAACAACTGTCAGCTCCCATGCTCTTACAACCAGGAAAACTTGGTAAAACAAGATGAGCTTTGATCTTTAAAATAGATGAAGGGCTACTTGGGCAGTGGAGAAGAATTGGTGCTCGTGGCCTCAGAGTAGGTGGGATTTGGTGCCAGGCTTTGCAGCTCCCACCCATGAAGGGCAGAGCCCACCTGCATTGCCTTTGCGAGAGGGTTGGCATGACCCTTCCCCTCCCCAGGGCTCTCTTCCGCAGCTTTTTGTAGGACATGATGAACAGCTGGGTGGCTGGCAAGCGTTGACACTCCCTTGTGTGCACATGTGCACACCGAGATTTTTTTTTTTTAATTATAAATGACTTATCCCTCACAGAATTGATTTTTTTAAATGTATTTTTTGAAATGCTGCCTTCAGCAGGGTGTGCATGTGAACTTTATTTTAATTAAGGGCGAGGAATCTGTTTTACATAACTATATCCCAGATTCTCGTGAGAGAGTGAAAACAGCCTGGAGGGACTGATGAAGAGGCCAGCGAAATGGGTTGCCTCACCGATGGGAGGCCCGATTCCCATCTCTTTTAGGTTCTCTCTACCTGTGGGACTTGCTCTGGGCTGGCCGACAGCCAGAGAGATTGAACTGATGCCGTCTCATGGCTTCATTTTGGGCCACTCATTTGTGGTTCTGGGCAGATAACCAGGGTGGTGGTTGCAGCTCTGCCTGAGGTTATTGTCCCTGTAGTGGGAATAGCCAAATGGGATGTGAACCTGCTTCCAAGCCCTTTCAGCCATGGCCTGATGCTATCTCAGATGACTTCCACCACTGTGCCCGGTGCCAGGGTATTATATTGCAGCGCTTGGTTCACCCATCTCCTTGGAACCGGGGTGCCTGTTGTGATTGAAGTGTGGTCCCCACCAGTCAGTTGTGAGTCACTTCAGTTTTAATAGCGGTGCTACTGGGTTAAGGTGGTTTTCTGAGTCTTCGAGAATGAAAACAAATGGCACTTAAAGTCACAAACAAACATTTTAGAGATGGTTGTGTATTTCTTGGGTTTGTTTTTAAAATGCTGTCAATTAAAATTTGATTTGAGTTGTAAAGCCTGAAAGGGATGGGGAGCAGACGAGTGAAATGTTTCTGTACTATTAAAGATGGAAAACCCAGTGTGTGTACATGGTCTTTTGGTTGTTTTGTTGTAAGAAGAAAGAAGCAATAAATGTGTTAAAACTCACTTGTTACAGTACTGGAAGCAGAGAATCGCTCTACACAAAGAGCAATATGAAAAGCAAACCACGAACTCCATAAAGATGCTGATGGCTGTTACGAGTTAAACCTGGCTTGTCATTGGCATCTGCTGCTGGTCTGTGGTGGCTGAAGTGCGCATCCTGTTGGAACAGTCTGTGTGTACTGGAGGGAATTTGACTGTGCTGTTACCAAAATCTCAGTGCAGTGCTGAGGAAGCTGAACTGCTGGTAGACCTCGTAGTGTCCCGCTGAACCTGGTGATGGCTGGCAATTATTTTTCTGAAGCCAGAACCCTGCGGAGGTTTGGCATGTCTGTTTATTGCATCCAGGGATTTTTCCTTTTTGCTGTGTTAAGCCACGCTCAAACGGTGATGCCACTGAGTGAGGTCCATTTTGTTACACCTCTGTTCTCTGTCCAGAGATCTGTCTCCAGAGAGTATCTAGAAATATGTAGTCACAGAATTGTTTTGGTTGAAAGAGACCTTTAAGATTATCAAGTTCAACTGTTCCCTCAGCACTGCCAGGTCGACACTAACCCCTGCCCCACATCGACACATCTATTAAACACCCCACCAGGGATGATGACTCCACTACTGCCCTGGGCAGCTTGTTCCACAAGTCATCGTACATGAATCGAAGGAGGGTTTTGATGCTCAACTCTGAATGTTTTGTCAGAGTGGCCATCCATGCCATTGATCTGAAAAGTGTTTGGGACTTAAAATTGATGGGAAGTAACTGGTGGTGCTGAGGCTTTGCAGTCATACACAACCAATGGGCGTCTGCTGTCAGTCTCCTGTGAAAGGAGAAAACAGTTGGGAGGAGCAGATCAGCAAGGAAAAGCTGGTTGGAATAGATGTCCTTCAGCTGTTCAGCAGAGCAGTGTAAATGAGCGCAGCTTAGACAGAAAGGACTCTGATGTCATGTCGCAGCCTGGATGTGCTTTGCTGTGGGGTGAGATGGTAGATTGGGGTATGTGCTTCTAGGGGAGGCCAGCAGATGGTCAGTCTGCTGTCAGGTCAGGGAATTGGGAACAAGGAGCGAGGTCAGTGACAGTTGCGTAAATCTGAGAGGACGGGCCAAGGGCTTTAAGCACCTCAGAGTGTGGAAACTGTGGAGTAATTCCTGATGGTGAGATTGTTTCCCAGGGAGAGGCCTGAAATGAAAATCCCGTCCCTGGTGTAGGTAGGTGGTCAGTACAAAACCACCATGGGCTGTGCCAGAAGCAGTGGTCCAAATCTCTGCCACTTGTGCCCTATAGGGAGCAGGGTAAAGTGTTTGTAATCGCTCGGTGGTTTGAACCAGGAGAAAGGCTGTGGGGCTCATCCAGGAGGAAAGGAAAAAGATAATGAGCTGTGCTGATGGCCCTGCTGGGGGAAGCTGCCCAGGAGATGGGGTAAGGACGGCAGAGCTCCCGCTCTGCTCTCTGTGCTGTTTCCATTCCGAGTGTGGTACCAGACCCAGCAGTGTCTGCCTGGCAGCTGCCCCAGCCAGGAGATCCCCCTGCTGCGCCCTGTGCTGGAGCAAAATTAGCAGAGGGTTGGTGGGTGGAAACAGAAAACGCAAAACCAGAGTGGGACAGAAGTCAAGAAACCTGCATGGTGTTTCTCCTCTGCTGTAGACCTGTGTGACCTTTCTTCGCTCACCTAGACCAGTCTAGTACAGACTAGTCTGTACAGGGGTACCAGAGCTGTTGTGCGCTTTCGGATGTTCTGTGTCATGCAGCAGAAGTTTTTCCTTCACCCACATTGGTAATATTTTGTCTCCGAGCAGTGTTTTATGGAGGGATGGTTTTCTGCGAGCAGAAGGAGTTGGGCAGGGGGCAAGGAGTGTTATCCTTTTCTGCAGAAACTCTTGCTCTCTTTCCCGCCAAAACTATTTCAGGGTATTTCTTTATTCCAAACCTTTGTTAATTCGTTGTGCAGGGAAACAGCAGATAGTTTGTTCATTTTGAAGTCTGCACAGCTTAGAAGATGCTTGAATATGTGAGCCATAAGCAAAGAAATCAGAACATCCTAAGGAATAATATGAAGCGTGATGCTTCCTGGACTGCCGCAGAGCTGTGAAGTGATGGGTGAAGTGAGGTTTTGCCCGCACAGATCTCCTAAACCTCAGTACTTTGAGTTTTACTTTGTTTTCTTTGGCTTCAGAGACAGCCAGTGTCTGGAGCTGAGGCACTCCGGTACTTTGCTTAGTGTCCCTGAAAGACCTGCAAACTTAGCCAAGCTTTTGGGCTTGAAAGAGATGAGCTGTGTAGCTCGAATTGCAACGGGGAGCCTCTAGTTCTGGGAGGCTGTAATGACCGCGGCCTTTGAAACCTTGTTCAAACTGTTCTTGTTGCACTCAGACAGGAATGTTTTGTGCTTTGTTCCACCTCCTAGAAGGAAAAACTTTCTGTACAGGCCGCTTGTGGCTTTTATAGTTTGATATTTATGAGTCAGGGGAGGAAGCAGGCATAGTCTGTTAGATGTTTTCAAGCTGCTGGAAAAGTCCTTCTGAAAGCAGGAAGGAGGTTTTAAGATCCCAGCTGAATTTTTGCGAATAACCGCTGTCTTGATTAGGACCAGAAATAAGCCCCCAAGTTTGATTTGCTTCCAACTTCTGTGCATATGAGTGCAGAGTGGGTCAACTCTTCTCTGAGGCAAACCTGCGTGGTAAAGGGTTCCATTCTTCCTTCTCCTTTCCACTTTTCCTTCTCCTGGAAGGAAGCACCCAACATCTCTGTTACCATTACTGAAACATCACTGTTTTTTAAACAGAATGAAAATGTACATTTGGTAGTTAAAATTAAGGTAAAGGTTTGCACTGCCTCTTGAAACCATTGGAAGTGCTCTTCTTGATGCTGGTTGAGGTTGGAAGGGACCTCCAGAGGACATCTGCTTCAACCTCTGGTGCTCAAGCAGGGCCACCTAGAGCTGGTTGCCCAGGACCGTGTCCAGGTGGCTTTCGAGTATCTCCAAGGAGGGAGATTCCCCAGCCTCTCTGGGCAACCTGCACCAGTGCTTGGTCACCCTCCCAGTGAAAAAGTGTTTCCTGATATTCAGAGGGACCCTCCTGTTTCAGTTTGTCCCCACGGCCTCTGTTTCTCACTGGGCACCGCTGACAGGAGCCTGGCTCTGCAGTTTGCTCGCTCCCTGCAGGTATTTAGACACATGGATGAGATTCCCCCGAGCCTTCTCTTCTCTAGCCTGAAGAGTCCCAGCTCTCTCAGTCTTTCGTCTTAGGAGGGATGCTCCAGTCCCTGCAGCATCTTCATGGCCATTTGCTGGACTCTCCAGTATATCCATGTCTGTCTGGTACGGGGGAGCCCAGAACTGGACCCAGCACTCCAGGCGTGGCCTCACCAGTGCTGAGTAGAGGGGAAGGACCTTGACGTGTTGGCAATACTTGGCCTCACGCAGCCCTGGATACCGTTTGCTTTTGTGGCTGCAAGGACCCATTGCTGGCTCATGTTCAACTTGGTGTCCTCCAGAACCCCCAGGTCCTTTTCTGCTTTCCAGCTGGGTGGCCACCAGCATATGAGGGAGCCTGGCGTTGTTGCTGCCCAGGTGCAGTTCTTGAACTTCATGAGGTTCCTTTTGGCCCACCTGTAATTCCCAGGGTCCACCTTTGTGAAGATTAGGAGTGACACTTGCTTTTCTCCAGTCTACAGGCACTTGTCCCAGTTGACATGATTGATGAAAAATTAATGAGACTGGCCTCACAATGGCATCTGCCAGCTCCCTCAGCACTCCTGTGTGCATCCCATCAGGCCCATGGACATCTTTTGAGGTCTCCATGTGTGGATGTGAACACAAGCTTCTGGAGAAGGATTAAGGCCTTGAGAGCTGAGACTATTCCTTTCCTTCTCTTCCTCCCTCCTCAGCCTGCTGACCTCAGCGCTCAGTTATGGCAAGAGGCACTACACTTGCGTGACAAGGCTCCCGTGGCTCTAGCTTTACGTTTAAAGCCTACAGGTAAAGTGGCTTTAAAGCCAGGACACTTCTTTTGCAAAGGTTCACCTGCTGTGTGGAACTTCTCCCGAGGTGCTGGTGTCATGCACGTGTGCGATGTGGTGTGTGTAGCCCGTGCGATGCGTTTTCTCTTACGCCTGGCTGAGGATGCGAGTCTGCGGCAAGGACCAGCTGTGAGAGTTCAGCTCAGGCTGCCTTAACTCGTGCTATTTGCTTTGGAAATTATAGTTTCAATTGCTGGTGATAACCCAGCTGATTGTTATGTTACACATTTAGTGCTCCTTTTTTAGCTCTTTCCTTAATTACTTATGTAAATAATTGTAGAAGACTTAGCATTAATTTTGGAGGAGCTGGCATATCAGAGGCTGCGAGGCTGGCAGCAGGTGCTGTAAGTAATCGTGCTTCTAAATTAAGCAGCACTTTCCAAGGCAGTAGGTTAATTTCTGGGTAAGCAACCTGCATACGGATTCTTAGAACCAGCTGGATCATGACCCAGCAAGTGACTCAAGGCTTTGTGTAACTTTAATCACGTGGTTGTCTCACTGAAGCGTTCATTTTTCATAGAATCACAGAATCATTTTGGTTGGAAGGGATCTTTAAGATCATCGAGTCCAACTGTTAACCCAGCACTGCCAGGTCACCACTAACCCCTGGCCCTCAGCACCACCTCAACAGGCTGGCAAACCCCTCCAGGGACGGGCACTCCACCACTGCCCTGGGCAGCCTGGGCCAGGCCTTGACAACCCTTTTGGGGAAGAAGTTGTTCCTCTGGTCCAACCTCAGTCTCCCCTGGCCCAACTTGAGGCCATTTCCTCTCGACCTGTTGCTTTTTCCTTGGGAGGAGAGACTGACCCCCACCTCGCTCCAACCTCCTGTCAGGGAGTTGTTGAGATCCCAAGAAGGTCTCCCCCGAGACTCCTTTGCTCCAGGTTCAACATTCTCCAGGTCCCTCAGCTGCTCCTCAGTGCACTTCTTGCCCTTCGTTGGCCTTCTCTGGACATGATCCTGCCCCTTAATGTGCTTCTTGGAGTGAGGGCCCCAATACTGGACACAGTATTCAAGGTGTGGCCTCACCAGTACCCAGTACAGGGGGACAATTTCTGCCATGGGGATCATCCAGGGATCGGCCAGGATGCCATTGGCCTTCTTGGCCACCTGGGCACACTGCTGGCTGGTCTTCAGCTGCTGTTCATCAACACATCCAGGTCCTTTTCTGATGAGCAGTTTCCAGCCGTTCTTCCCCCAGCCTGGAGTATTGCAGGGGGTTGTTGTGTCCCAAGTGTGGGACCCCCGGCTCTTGGCCTTCTTGAGCCTCATACTATTGGCCTTGCCTCATTGATCCAGCCCGTCCAGATCCCTCTGTGGAGCCTCCCGACTTTCAAGCAGATTGACACACCCACCCAGCCTGGTGTCATCCGTGAACTGACTGAGGGTGCCCTCAATCCCCTCATCCAGATCATTGATAAAGATGTTGAAGAGGACAGGCCCCAACACTGAGCCCTGGGGAACACCACTGGTGACCAGCTGCCAACTGGATTTGACTCTGTTCCCCACCACTCTCTGGGCCCGGCCAACCAGCCAATGTCTTTACCCAGCAAAGCACACACACGTCCAGGTCATGAGCAGCCCGTTTCTCCAGGACGATGCTGTGGGAAACAGTCTCAAAGGCTTTAGTGAAGTCTAGGTAGACAACATCCATAGAATTCCCTACAGTTTGTGCTGCTGCAGATTTCTGTACCTAGTACAAGAGGAAGCATTCGAGAGCTTTGTGCCATGTTCTTCTCCACCTTTGTGTGCGTGAGTGGATTTCTGCGGAAATCCTCTAGTCTCTCTAGTGGCTTTCTGTCGGGATCCGTAAGCAGTAGCTGTTGTCCTGTGGGACAGATTCTGCTCAAGTGGTGCTATTGTTGCTTTTGCATTGTCACAGCTCCAGCCAACAATGTTCTTGCTCAAGGCCGGGAGGTCACCCACAGAAGTGTGGCGTGCTCTTCGGAAACCACTCTGAGCCCTCGGGGCTGGTGGCGTCAGTGGTGTCCGTGACTTGATAACTAAATGATTTTCATAGACTCTGCAGGGCTCTGAGGAAATTGGTAAAATCTTCATTTCTGTCACTGTGCAGGGTGTGACTTTGTAGCACATCATCTCACTTGTGGAGTAGTTCTTACAAACTCAAGCTCTCTTTAAAATATATCTTCCTGCACGAAGATCATGACAAAAAGCAGGGAGAGAGGGGGAATTTCTACTTACAGGGAATCCCATGCAAAGTGGAATAGAGCAGAAGGAATGCCCTTCTTCCAGGGATTCAAGAAAGAAGAGAGCTTCAGAGAGTTGGAGAAGAAGAATGGATTTTTGGTGTCACTGTAGACTGGGCCTTGGTCTTCCTCTGACTTGTGGTTGGTGCCTCCAGAGTCTGTAGATGTTCAACTTAGTTATCAAGCTGGTGATTGGAATCATACACCTGCTGAATAGATCTGAAGCCACTTTTTGGACTCCTTGGCTTGATTTTTTTTTTGCTATGGTAAATAATCTTCAGACAAATGTGCTCTTAGACTTGAAGCTCAGTGTTGTGATACAGCCCTTTCATGGGTTGAGCTCCATTCTTCTGAACAGTGTTACAGAATGACATGGCTCTTGTAATTGGTTTAGGGGTCAGTAATCTTTTTAACTAAATCTCTTTTATCTTTTTACTTTCCAAATTAAAACTTTACTGATTGGTTTGCTCTGAAATCCTGAAGAGGCACCGTTCACATGCAGAGTCTAACAAACTCAATGTTCTCCTGAAACAGATTCTTGCACTATAAGCAAAAAGTTCTTTCAGTCTTTGTTCCTTAAGGTGGCTGCTTTGATTTGAATGAACATGTTGAGCAAATCAGGAGCAGACACAGAATCACATAGAATCCCAGGTGGATAGGGGTTGGAAGGGACCTCTGGGGATCATCCAATCCAACCCCCCCTGCTAGAGCAGGGTCACCAGAGCAGGGTGCCCAGAATGGCGTCCAGGTGGGTTTGGGATCTCCCCAGAGCAGGAGGCTCCACAAGCTCTCTGGGCAGCCTGGGCCAGGGCCCCCTCACCCTCACAGCAAAGAAGTTTCTCCTCCTATTCAGGTGGAACTTCCTGGGTTCCAGTTTGTGCCTGTTGCCCCTTGTCCTGTCACTGGGCACCACTGAGAAGAGTCTGACCCCATCCTCCTGACCCCCCTTTAGATATTGATCCTTTAGATATTGAGGAGATCCCCTCTCAGCCTTCTCTTCTCCAGCTGAACAGCCCCAGGGCTCTCAGCCTTTCCTCGGCAGAGAGATGCTCCAGCCCCCTCCTCATCCTCATGCTGGACTCTCTCCAATAGCTTCTTGTCCCTCCTGAACTGGGGAGCCCAGCACTGGACACAGGACTCCAGAGGTGGCCTCACTAGGGCAGGGTAGAGGGGAAGGAGAACAGTCACATCTGTCAAGTAGCATCAGATTCTATTCTGATGTTCAGGAAGTCTTGTCTGGTGGAGAAGGCACTGTCCTCCAGCTTGAGGAGCCTGATTGAATTTCTCTCTTTATAATAAAAACAAGATGGACAAGCGACTTGTTTTTTTGACAGCATGGCTTTACTCCGAAACCTGAAATCTCATGTGGCTCCTGAAGTGACATTCCAGTTCTATGGGAATTGGGACCAAAATACCTGTTAAAAGAAGTGGAGAAGAGCTGCTTGACACTGACTCCCCACTCTTAATGGATCTTCTGACAGTGGAAGCCTTGTGGGTTTAACAGATGGTCCAGATGTATATTGATGTACTCAGATCATCTGAGTGAGTCCTCTGTGGTGCCACAAGATGCCTGCAAGGCTATGAAGTGGAGAGTTGCACTGGGCAAGAGCTGGGTGGAGAATGATTTGGTGATGGGAGTGTAGAAACATGCTAATCTTGCCCACGTTTCCTGGGCAGCCTTTTCAAATGGGGCCAGAATTTGACCTCTCTAATACTGTGGGGTTGGAGGCAGAGAAATCTTGTTTCTCCAGATGAATCAGCTCTGCGTGGGCTGCGGGAATTGAAAGCACCAGGTAATGCAGTGACCACTTACTCAGCAAATGTCTTCCAGACTGGTTTTCTGAATGGACTCCTGGAAGAGAGAGCAGAGGTCCAAACTTCCTCTGCTCTGAGACTGGGAAGGGAGTAGGTCATTTAAGAATCCTGCTTTGCATCTTCCTGACTGACCGTCTTAAACTCAGCCTATCCAAATAATTTTTTCAGGCCGCACCATGAATTTGTAATACTTTCTGTTATCAAAAGTAGAACTTGAAGGAGAAAGAATCCTGTCCCTTACCAAAGATCAAAATGCTGCGTTAGGGGACCTGGACACACTAGTAACAACAAACTATTACTCCACGGGTCTGTCCTCTAAAATAAAACATGTCAAGCAAATGGCTGTAACGTGAGACTCAAACTTGGCAATTCTGTCTGTGTGGCAATTTGATTCTGTTCTCCTAAGAGACCCCTGGAGAACATCCAACCGTAGCTCTGCTCCCATCCTCAGCCACCCCGCGAGTGCCCGGGACTCTCACAGGGACGTGTTAAGCACTGAGATCTGATGGTGTCGTCTGCCTGGTTGCTGAGGGATGAGGGATTTCCTGGGTTTTCCGCTCAGCGGTGACAGCGGTATCTGTGTGGCTGCTGTTTATTACATTGTAAGTAATATTTTAATGGACTTGCAGACAATAAATCACTATTTTGTGTTGGTGTGTGGTTTCCAGTAGTGTGTCAGAGAATTACTTATGCCTTTTAATCTGCTTCATTCAAGAAGGCAGTATTTAAAAGAGGCGGTCATGCCGTGAAGGGTTCGTGAAGGGGAGGGCAGACGAGCTTTTGCTTTCTCCAAAGATTTCCTGTCTGGAGAATGTAAGTCATAAACACAACTGTGGGATTTTTTTGACTCTTTTTTTCTTTTCTTTTGCTTTGAGTCAGGCTTTTTTCCTTCTCCCACATTTGGATCATCTTAAAACGCAAGCACACCAACTAATCCCTGAAGTCTTCTTGTCATTCGATACTGAGGCGCTGCTTTTAAATTGGAACCTGTCTCATCTCTTCAGCAGTGCGTGTACTGAGCTTGACTCTTGCTCCAACATGAGTCATCTTTCAATCCCCGAGAGCCCCATGGTCCCTTGGCTATCTTTTAAACTTTTTTTTGTTTGGTCTGAGGTGATTTTTCTTCTGTTGGTTGTTGTCAGGGAGCTGCTGTGACGGCTAAAGAGGCTGCATCAACTCCTTAAACTTTGCGTCCCAGTTGCTGTGGTGATTATTTACAGAGATACGATCTGCCCTGTGCCATAGGTGTTGATCCTGTCACGTGCAAGCCCCCGCTGCCTCCAGGAATAAAAAAAAAAAATCTGATGTAGATGATGCAGACCCTGTGCTGTGGTCAGTGAAATCAGTGACCAGTCTGGATGGGATCCAGCCCCCCTCCCCGCCTTCAGAGCAGCGATGCTATACAAAGCCCTTGGCTCGTGGAATCCATGAACTGGCTGTCGCTTGGCTCCCTACAGGATAAAGGTCAGGTTGGGTTGAACATGGCTTACAGCCGTATTTGCCTCCAGGGAAATGTTCAGCTCTGCCATATGCTTCACTAAGCAAATATTGACCAGATAAGAGTGTGGACAAGGATGGGAAAGAGCATCAACCGGTAGCAGACTGGTTTCCTGAGCATCCGTGCCATTAGATCTGAGCGCAAAGGCACCGTGGGCAGCAATTGGCTCTCAGACCTCGGTGCTTCCTGGCTATAAACCCATCCACCTTATCCCAGGCTGTGCTGGGGGCAGCAGTAGTTATTTTAGGGCTATTCTAGAGGCATCTGTGGGAGAAGACGACAACCTGGGAGGCGATGCTAGGAAAGCATCTGTCTGTTGGTGGTGTTACCTCACCACTACTAACAGCAGGGGACTGAACGCGGGGGGTTAGCGCACAAATTCCCATGTCCTGGGTGCAGCTGCTATGTGGGATTTTTGATTTAAAGGGCTGGTTTGTTCATCACGGAGTAGCTTTCAGAGATGGGTTTTTAGCCCTGTGCTTTTAAAACCAGCAGGCTGAAAACACCGGGAATGGGGAGTTGAGAGTGCATATGCCAAAAGTTATTGGCTGAATTCAAAACACACCCTTGGAACCTCATCTGGGATGTTGTCGGCATGTCCTTCACATTTTGCCGCTTTTCGGAGCTGTCAGGTAGTCCCATGTGGGAAATGTTACAGGATATTGTGGGATAGAGCCTGAACTTGGCCAGCTTGGGCCAAGCTCCCACTGCTTTCAGTGGGTGGCTGGCTAGTGTTGAGGCCAAGTACCCCTGAGCTCCCACAGATGACCCTTCTGTCTTCTTAAAGTCGAGGAGAATGAGAGTTGGTGCCTGCATCTTGTAATACAGACCAAACGGCAGGATTTCAGCCCTTAGAATTTATACATCTGCTTGGATTTGTGAACAAGATGTTGGTTAAATAAAACCATTTCCAGTAACTGTTCTTGAGATTCTCAGTAATGCTGGTTAAATGCCAGAGATCTGGAAACAGAAATTAGATGGTGATTTAGGGCAGTGCACAGAGGAGACTCTCGCTCCGTAGAGGAAACACTGATGTTCTGAAAACCTTACTTTTCATAAATGGAGAAAATGGAACCAATTTTATTTTGAAGTGAAAAGTTTAAATTCTTTCAAAATATAAGCACAAATTTATTGAAACACTTTTTTTTTTAGATAATTTGTATTTAATTTTTTTTCAGGAAAATTTTTCCATGAAATGCCTGCAATTTTTTGTCAGAATATTGCTTGCTAGTAAGAGACACTGAATTGCATATACTTTAGAAGTTAATAGCTTGGAAGTAGGTGAAGTTTCTGACTGTCACCAAGTAGTTGAGGTCATATGTTGTTCTGGCCTCTTCTGTCTGTGCAAGAAAGAGGAAAATGTCGTGTTTGTGTTGGCAACACTCAAAAAACCAAAACAATATCCCAACATTAAAGAAAGAAAAGATCCCAAACCCCTTTAAAACCGGCTGCTGTGCAGCCCTTGTTTGGTGGGAATTCTTCCCAGCCGAAGGAAGACCTCCTTTCCTTCACCTCAGTGAAGCATCACCACTAAAGTCTGCCTGGACCTGTCTTGGTGTCGGCCGGGGATGTTGCTCAAGGGCAGCCTAAGGACTTGCTCGGATGCAGCTGAGGCTCTGAAGCCCACAGTGTATTTTCTTTCTTCCCCACTTCCCCTCAGCTGGTCTTTCCCT
>NW_010387779.1:25699-46643 GCF_000710305.1 Buceros rhinoceros silvestris
GCTCTTCTGTCCTATCTGGGCTCCAAGGGGGATGAAAGGTTTCCCCATCCCTTTGTGCCTCCCTTTACCCTTGGCTGTTGAGTTTCCCCTCAGGATTGCACACACAGTTCTCCTTTTTTCTTCTTTTTTTTTTTTTTTTTTAACTGCGAGTGTGTTTCTTGTGGTAAGAATGTGTTTCTTGTGAAGTCGAGGAGCACCTGGAAGGGATGTTTTCATGCTGTGTGCTCTGCAACTACCTGAATTGCCTTTTCTTTAAAGAGGTGATTGACTGATTGGAGGAGGGCAAAGCAAACAGAAAGTACTCACACTTTTTTCTCCCCTCTTGTGCCTTCAAGATCACAAATGAGGTCTGTGTGAGAACTGGGATAGGAGCTTGCATCTACCAAGTGCAGCACTGCACTCCATGTGTTAAAACTCAAAATGAGGGTGTTGTAGTACTGATCCCAACTCCACCTGCTGGCACTTATCACCTCTTTTTATTTCTCTTCATCACTAAACTGGGGCCTTGGATTCTGTTGGCTAAAAAGAGTTGCTTCAGATAGGTAGTTGGCTCCGTCAGAGCCCCCCTGCCACTTTTTGCAGCTTGTAATTGTGGAATTGGTGAGGTTGGCATGAACCTTCATGGATAGTCTAGTCCAACCCCCCACTAAAAGTGGTGGCAGCTGGACCAGTTTGCTCAGGGACATATCCAGGGAGGTTTTGAGCACCCCCAGGGATGGAAACATGATGATTTTTCTGGGCAACCTGTTCTGCGGTTTGATTCCTTCCCCAGGAAAAAGGGTTTTGGTTTTTTGTTGTGTTGTGTTTCCCCTCCTCCACCCTCCTTCTTACATTTAAATGGAATTTCCTGTATTTCAGTTTGTGCCCATTGGCTCTTGTCCTGCTGCTGGATACCGCCAAGAGGAGCCTGGTCCCATCTTCTTTACACCTCCATCAGGTATTTATGCACATTGATAAGATCCCCCTGAGTTTTTCCTTCTTCAGGCTGAAGAGTCCCAGCTCTCTCAGCCTCTCCTCATATGTCAGATGCTCCAGTCCCTTAATCATCTTTGTAGACCTTTGCTGGACTCTCTCCAGTATGTCCCTGTCTCTCTTGTGCTGGGGAGGCAAGCAGTTGACCCAGCACTGCAGATGTGTCTCACCAGCCCTGAGCAGAGGGGAAGGATTACTTCCCTTGACCTATTGGCAGTGTCTTTCCTAATGCAGCCCAGATGCTGATGATCTTCCTTGCTGCAGAGGTGCTTTGGAGGCTCATGGTCAACTTGACGCCCACCAGGACTCCCAGGTCCTTCTCTTCACAGCTGCTTTTCTGCTGGTTGGCTCCCAGTCTGTGCTGGTGCCTGGGGTTATTCCTCCCGAGCGTTAGGGCTTTGTGTTTTCCGTTGTCGAACTTCATGAGGATGGCGTTGGCCCATTTCTTCAGCCTGTCCACATCCCTCTGAGTGGCAGCATGCCCATCTGGTCTGTCAGCCACCCCTCCCAATACCTTCAATCATCTTCAAGCTTCCTGAAAGTGTTCTCTGTGCCGTCACCATAATCTTCCCTTTGTGGACAATCCAGACCCCTGGATGAAGTGTGTAATGAATCAAACCTCTCCACAGTTCTTGACAGTACATTGCTGTTCACTGGGGAAGATCAGACAGGGATGAGGAAGCTTCGTGAGCACTAACAGAACGTTAGATACTGTGTCTGGGAGTGAAGGACTTCATCATTATTATTTAAGGCTTTAATTCCTTGAATCTCTGATACTTCCTGCAGTACCAGCTCATGTCCTGTGCCGAGAGCATAGTGACCTGCTCTCAGTGTCTCTATATGATGTTGGCCAAAAGTTGGACAAGGAATGTTTTGTGGGGTAGGAAATCCATGGGGTCGATAGGAAAAGTGCAGTAGAATGAGATAAAAATCCTGTTGTAATTTAATAGTATTGCAAAGTGTTTTGGGTTTTTTTCTCCTCCTCTAAACTGTGCCCCAGAGGAAATAGGGGCACGACAGAAATTTTCTCAGTGCTTTATCTGTGTCCCCCTCCCCCAGAGCCTACACCCTGGGCACAATTTAAACCTCTGGGCTAACAGATGGTGTTGAGAGGGGGAGGGAGGGGGAACAATTTGCATCTAAATAGCAGAAATAAAAAAGGGTCAGCCCAAAGACCAGCCCCACTCACCTGCTGTTTAAATCCCCCTGAGAAACAGGCAAACGCGCTTCGTTTTTTTACTGTCTGGGTCAGCTGTACTTAGTCTCTGAAGCATCCTGCCCTGGAAAAGCTGCAGTCCCATGTTGTCTTGCTGGATGGATTGTGTTCTGACCCCCAAACCACAAGCTCTGAAGGATTTGGTTCTTTGAATGCAGTTGACAGCTGCGTCACTTCATCCCTCCCATCAGAGTGACTGTTGCCATCGTAATTAGTGCAAGCACTAATGGCGTAGAGAAGGTTCAACCCAAGCATTGCCTCTTCGGTCAGCTTTGTGCTTGCCTGGCTGTGTGAGTGACTCTTCAGAGGTTCTCTCTTGCCTTATCGTCCTTTGGCCTCGCTCCACGATATTCTGTGATATTTGTGTGTAGGCGCGATGGGGTTTGGCCCAAATGACCACCAAGCTGCAGCACAGGGTGGGTCCTGATCCTGCTGGGCTGCAGCATAGCTTGATGGCCATCCTTAGCCCTGCATGCGCGTGAAGCTGAGGGTTTCTGGTTTTCTGACTGTAAAAGTTTGCCAGGTTAAACCAAGAATTTGTCATAATTTTCTTCTTGAGCATGAAGTTCTAAAAGTTGATCTAACTGTTGTTCTTTTGGGGCTGGGGAGGGGAAAAGAAGCATTCACTTACCGTTTGTACGTGTTCATGGAGACTGCTGTGGGCCTACCCCGTATCCTAGCAGCAAGGAGTGAGCTTCTGTCTCTTCAGGTGGACTTTCTCAGAAAGTTCAAGACTGTGAAAAGCCTGTAATAAAGAAAATCTTCCCACTTCATTGTAATCGCATGCACTATCAACCCACTGAAACCATCCTACCTGATTTCATAGAGTTGTCTAGGTTGGAAAAGACCTTTAAGATCAAGTCCAAATGTTAACCCAGCACTGCCAGGTCCCCAGTAACCCCTGTCCCTCAGCACCACCTCCACACCGCTGGCAAACCCCTCCAGCCATGGGCACTCCACCACTGCCCTGGGCAGCCTAGGCCAGCCTGGACAACCCTTTTGGGGAAGAAATTGTTCCACATGTCCAACCTAAACCTCCCATGGTGCAACCTGAAGCCATTTGAGGGTATTTGAGGGATACAGGCAGTGGAGGAGGCAAGAAGGCCTCACAGCTGAGGTTTAGTCTTACAACTACATACCAGGTTCCACCAGTTCCTTGTACTTCTACACTCAAATGCTAAAAATACACAATGAGAAGATAGACCAAGTCTTTCAGGAACTTTATTAGATTTGTCTGTTGCTGTCGTCTTCATCTCCCAATAAGCCAGAAGCATTTGGAGTTTGAGTTTGGCAGCAGGATGAGGAGTGGCGAAGGAGATGGCTGGGCACCCACTCCTCTTTTCTCTTTGTTGACCTTGTCGAATAACACTTCTGCAGAGGAGAATTTCTGTTTCTGGAACTGGAAGACCTTGATCTCTTCTTTCTTTAGCACAAGCCTGAAGGGAAACTCTGAAGTTAACCTTTTCTGAGCCGCCCAGCCCTCCCTCCCACGATGGTCTTGGAAGAGGAAATGGGCTCAAGAAGCGTCTTTGTTTTCTGTTCTCTTTTAATTCCTACGTGTATTTCAATACAGTGAGTGGCAGTGGCTGAATAACCTATGTGCATGAGGACAACATGGATTTGGGCAACAATCTTGATTATATGCCTCTGGGGAGCTGGTTTATTTATTTTTTTAAAGTTAATTCCAGTGAGTAGAAGTGGGATCTGGTGTCTGCATAGTTCTAGAAGGAACTAGCAATGTGTAATTGGTGAATTCAGAGCTGTTCATTGTGCTTTAGAACTTTGTGCAGCTTTTAAAAGATTTTTTATTAGTGCTTTATATCACTTGAGGATAATTATGTTTTATAATGGTCCTATGACACTTACTCACTGTCTGGGAGTAAACAAAATCAGTGAGTTACTTGAGTGGTGCCAGTTCTGTACACACATACACATCATACACGTCTATGTGTGCATATACGTACGTTTATACGTGCCCACTGTAGGGTACAACATACTCTGCCTCTGCCCTGCTCCTCCTGCCACCTTCCCTTGGACCCCAGCTCAGTGACTCGAGCAGGTCACTGGCTCTGGCAGCTCTGCTGGCTTGTGCTGCTGCTGTGGGTAAAATGCTTGTTACGTAGCAGGGCTCCATGGAGCGTGTGAGAGCAAACCCAGAAACAAAAGGTGGGGTTTGAAATATTACTTTTTCTCCTTTTTATTTTTTTTTTTAGTAAAATCATGTAAATTGTGCTGCTGTAGAAGAGGTACATGTTACTTTTTGAGCAAGGAGGCAAAGGGTAGAAATATGAGGAAATAAATGGTGCCCTTTGGGGTGGTGTTTGCAGGTGGTAGGATGAAGAATGGGAAAACTGTATTTAGTGGCCTAAGCAGCCTTATGCTGCTTTTATTGTTTTTCTTTTCTTGGTTTTAAGCAGCTTAGCCAGTGGCTGATTGACACTGGAACATTTATTTCTCTGTCTTCCTGGCCTCTCCAATTGGGGGAGGAACTTCCTGTACAGAAAGGACCATTCTGGTAGTTTACAGTGTTTTTCAATCACTAAGTGCAGAAATAAAAGATTAAAAAAAGATGTGCTGGATTGGAACCACGCCTCAGGATAATAGGATTATTTGACTGCTTTTTAATTAAAATAGAATTCTAACGAGATTGATTTGAGCATACAATCAGCCCTGGCTTGTGGTTATTGGTCTAATTGCCTCCTAAATTGGAGATACCAATATTCTAATTCACTCTCTACCTCCAAGGACACTGATGTTAGGAGGGAGTGTGAAATGCTGTATACAGACAGGCAAGACAGAAAATGGCCCATTACCCAAAACAGATCTTCTCTTTACCTGCAATGTCTGGACAGAGAGAATGATGAATTGATATTTTTCTGTATTTATTTATTTCTCTGTCTTGACGGGTCTTTTAAACGCTTAGAAACATAGTCTGAGAAAAATGCCAGTAATCTCTTGAAGAAGAAGTGGTTAATGAATCTCCAAGGAAATATCCAGAATATAGACACTCTGGGAGGCAGAGGAAGATCACTGGTTAGGATCCCTCAGGGGATGTTTCACCTATGGGGATGTAAATTCAAACCATCTTAAAAGTTTAAAGAACCCCAGATATAATAGGCTCAAACCCAACTTTTTGTTTTTAAAGCTAGAAGGGACCCCACACATTGGATGTTTGTTTTATAATATTTTAGTAGAGCGACAGAGACTGATAAAACTTGGAGGCTTTTGTTGAAGCAGAATGTTTAAGGACCTCAAATAAAACTAGATGTCCGTTGAAAAGCGTCTGCGGAAAAACAAGAATAATTTCCAGCCTGAAGTGCCTTTTCTTAAAGATAAAAGCAGCCAAACGTGCGTCTCCTGGGAGGCTGTGAATCAGCACCTGCAAATACCAGCAGGATGAGAATACCTAGAATGGAGGAAAACTCAGCTCAAAGGAAACAACTCCAAAGAAAGTGTGGAAGAGGCAACCTCACACTCAGCAAAGGAGAGAGTTGACTTCAGCCATCAGGTCTTGCTCTGTTCTGGGTTGATTTGCAGGATCTCCTTTCCGGCAACCGGTTTTATAACTTTTTATATGGATTTACAATAGGAGAGAGAGGGAGTGTGGGCAGGTAACCTGGGGTGGATGCTGAAATGAGAACTTGGTTGAGTGGCTGAGGAAGCTTTGGGCGTATGGGAGGTAGCAGGATCCTCTACAAGAGCGTGCAGGAAGCGAACGTCCTTGAATCTTAATTGTTGGAATTAAGGAAGCTTCATCAGGAAGCTCTGCATCTTCATGTGCTGCATGCTGTGCTCTCGTAGGGAGGCTAATTCACGTGCTAATGACCTTATCAGGAGGTAGCCGTGGGATTTCAGCAAGGTGACTTACAGCAACGGGAGGGAACACTATAGTGAACAAAACGCCTTGGCTCGTACAGCTCCCTAGAGCACCACTCTTTTGTTGTCGTCTTCTCTTTGGAAATCTGGTGAGTTTTGGTTAGCACTTGGGAAAGGTACGACACTGTCTATAGAGCTTCTTGACTGCTCCGCAGGGACCAAAAATGATTTTTAGTCTTTTAAATACTGAAGGGAGATGCAACCAACCTGACAAAGCAGTCTTGAGATGAATAAAACATGCACACTGGCAATCCATCCATCAGTGAAGTCCAAATTCTGCTGACTTGGCCGTTCATATTGTTGCTAATTTTACAACGTAGATGTTCATCCACTGGGAACTAGATTGAAAGCAGCAAGTCACTTGCTGCAGATGCTGACAGGGCTGTGTATAGGAGCTTGATCAGTCTCTGCTGGATCGGGTTATGAGAAAGAATGAGTTTTAAACAGGTAGCAGTGAAGATCCGTGCGTCCTACTTAAAGCTGAAGAGGTGTTTATAGCGAGAACACAGGACCAGCAGCTCCATGCCTCAGAAAGACTTGCACAAAGATGTTGAAGAAAACCTTGCCCGCTATTTCTGGTCCTGTTATCAACTCCTCCTCCTAATTACGTAGTGCCTTAAAATGAGCCTGCTACTGTAATAAGTGATGTTCTTATATTTCCTTTTATTTAGTGAAGTAAAAATAGTTCCGTTGGCTCATGGGCTTTATTTCAGTGAGCTGTGTTGTAATACACTGCAGAAGCAGCAGTTCCGCCGTACCAGCCCTGACGAGCTTTCTTTCCGGACATACAGTAAGTCTGATTGGGAGCAAAGTAAATGATGGGATAAAAGGCCTGATGGTTCCTCCTAAAACCAGACTGCTGCTCATTAAATTAAGATGATGGTTCTTAATGCACTGATGAATGCTCTACAGGCCACTGGGTACAAGTAAGGAAGTCGAGGAACGTGAGAGCTTCCCACAGCATGTTTGCTACGCTCACTTCTGTGCGTCCTGGGGTTATACGGTTCTGTAAAGAAGGTACACCAAGCTGTTTTGCTAGATGCCATGTAATTTTAAACACCGAGCTGCTGGTCTGCCACCCAAGAAGGCTCTGCTGTGAGAGCTCAGTTAGGTGGAAACCCTAAGCTACCTTGGGCTTTTTCATCCTGCCTTCTAAATGAACTGCTTTTAGAGCATCACATGCATCATAATTGAAGGAATAATCATCACAAGCTTGAAGCAGATTTATATGCAGTTCTCCGATTGTTTGTCTTGACTGATGCTAAATGAGCTCTTTCAGTTCTGGGCGTTTGACTGTGCTTTCCTTGCCCCTTAATTCAGTTTCTCTACGAAAAGCTCAGGTTTGCTGCAGAGCTCATTCTGCCTTGGGAGAGCTGTTCATTCTTCCTCTTTCCCCAGCTTCGAAGAAGAACCAGAACTATGAAATGTGAGACTGAAGCAATCTGCGATTTCCTTTAACTGAAAATTACTGCCCGGATGAAGATCCTGGCGAGCAATTAAGGGAACGTGACAGCTTTGCCAGTCGTTACATAAAGGCTACGGAGCTCAGGGCTTCCTTCTGTCATTAGCTGCGGCAAACACAATGGAGCTGTAGACCGGAGCGAGCACTTCTCTGATCATAAGTGTTTGTATTTCCAATTAGCGCTGAACTGTGGCAGCATTTCCCCCTCGGTCTAACTGAGGCTCTTGGATGGCTTCATCTGCTAACGGTGTCGTCTTCTTGCTCTTTAGTTTCCCAGCAAGAAAGGAGTTGAATGAGTTCTGCTCTTAAGAACGCTGGTTTCCTCTCTGCAGAGCTCTGTCTTGGTGTCTCTCCTCCTCAGAAAATCTCACTTTTTGCAGGTTAATGCAAACTTGCCGCTATTTCCATCCTGTGGCTCTGTGCTCACCACCACATTGTGGTGTCCTCTGGGTGTGTGGGATGTTGTTGACTTGTCCTGACAATGTTCTAGTTTTCTGGCATGTGTCTTACCCCCACCCTCACGGCAAGATGGCAAATGTCAAACCTCTGCGTTTAACCAGGTGCAGCTTTTGCAAATAGCTTTGTGTATTTCAAATGCAAGTACGTCCCACGAGGAGTTATTCCCCATTAGGGGGTAGCGGGGCTTAATTCTGAGCCCTCTGCCCCATGTTCATCTTCCGATTGGAAACTTTTGAATGGAAAAATGGTGAATGATTCGGCTGCTTTCAGCTGGTGTTGCTGCTAATGTGCAGTTTGGACTTGGAGCAGAGTGACTCAGGTGGAGAGTAGCGGGGGGGTGTTTAACTGTGTTTTTATATTTTCTTTATGCTGCATCTAGTCATTTCCTCTGGAACAGAGATTTCCTCCAGGAAACCTGCTTATATGGGCTTTGGGCAGGCTTTAACATAAGAGGCCTTTATTTTTCCCACTCAGCTTGGCGAGCTCCGACTCCAGTCACCACGCTGAAGCTCTGCCTTCCTGTGAGCAAGACTGGAACCGGAGCCGAGCTGCTCCGTGTGGCGCTGGAAAAGGAGCCTGCCCGGACATCTGCAGCAGCGAACTCGCTTGTTCAGGCATGTAGCTGGGGGAGGGGAGACAGCGCTTCTGGAGATGAGGAAATAAGGAGGGTGATTTGTGGACTGAGAGCTTTTAAAAACGATACTCCCGGTTCCTTCTGTCTCAGCCTGGATTTTCTTTCTTTCCTTTTTTTTTTTTTAATATGGATGCAATTTATTTCTCTTGAGCTGTTTAAAAGCGCTGTTAGAACAGGGTAAGTGTTCAGTCAAAACGTGCAGGCTGCTGCGTGGGGATGGGAACTGCTGGAGCTGGTCTCTGCAGCTCAAAGCTTGAGCTGCCTGACTGGAGCCCAAGGTGAGTTCATCGTGTACTCCAGGAACTTGGGCACAGCCAGCGCTGATTGTGAAATGGTTATTGTTTGACACCGACGGTTATTTGTGAAACCACTGAAGCTAAATTGAAGCAAGGCAATTTAAGCGGGCATTGCCTCTGCCGTTTTGGATTCCGGCCTAATCTGGTGGAAAGGGCTTGACCTGCCTCAGCGCGACTGAAACCCTCTGAGTGCTTGGGTTATGACCACAGCGGCTGTGCACGGGCCCGCGCCGGGGAGGCTGGCAAAAGCTGGGCCTTGATTATTTAAAACAAAGCAGAGAGAAGCTTCCTTAACTTGAGGGAAAGGAGAACTCTGTGCTGTTGCTAGGAATCGAGAGGTTATACTTAGTCTGTTCTTCTGTAGAGGCGTGTCTGTGTGGTACGGTGGGTTAACCCATACGTGTGTCCAGGAGGAGGTTTTGCAGCTCTCCTGCCCAGCAGTAGTGCCTGCCAGGGTGGTGTCTGAGTCCTCCTGCAAAATCTGGGAATCCCACCCGGCAGCTCCTGCTTCTGGCTCGAACAGTTGGGGTTGAATTAAAGGCTTTTTTTAAAATGGATCCTCCAGTCTCTTGGCTTTTAAAATTCCAAGCCATGGGGTCCTCCAGCATTCCCGTTGCATTGTAACTGGTCGGTCATCCTTCATGTCTAGCACTGTGGAAATAATGCTGGCAGTGGAGCAAGACGGCAACCAGTGGCTGGCCATCTGCCATGAGAGCGTCTCCTCCTTCCCCCCTGCCCCTCACACCCACCCACTCTGGCTGTAGCAGCGGGTACATTCTCTTCTAAATGGGTTATTATTTTTAGTGACTTACTGTTTCATTTAATTCAGTGATTTCATCCACATCTCTGGCTGTTGGCAGCACCTGCAGGGGTCTAACAGGTAACTTCTAAAGACAGATGAGCAAACACTGCTGGTTTGTAATTCTTTATTTATCAGAACTTTGTGAAAACCTGGGGTGTTTTTTTAATTCACATGTAAATGCTGTGTCTGGGCTGAGGCACTGATGGCCCTTGACCTTTTTTTTCTGTTTAATTGGCACACTTGCACAGTGCTTAGATGGGCAGGAGCTGGCTGGGGAGACAGCTAGATGCTACAGTTCGGGGTTTTTTATTCACCTCTGAACGTGACGATCAGTCTGTCCTCCCCCAGGGTGTGTGTATTGCTGCTGCCCTTTCCTGTGACAGCGTGTGTCCTAGATCCCATCCTCTGCCGGGTGGAGGAAAAAAATTATTCTTGCCTCTTTTTCAGGTGGAACATCTGTGGGGTGCCTTTCCTTCAATGTGAGATTGAGTTTGAGACTTAGTCCCACTTAAAATAACAATCTAATAAAAAAATGAATGTGTCTTGTCATCCTGTGTCAAAGCCCAGCTTTGCTGTGAATTTTCCGCTGGGATTTGGATAGAAGTGTGACACGCGGGGAGGGAATCTGCTGCTTGCAGCATGTTTGAGCAGAGCAGGGGACTGTCAGGGCTTCTTCCCACCAGGGCAATGCAGGGAGGAAGAAGGAGATTTCAACCGTGTCTGCAGGAGCAGTCTCTAGCTCTCTAGCCGTGGGGTAGAAGGGTGCAGGGACACTGGAGCAGAGGTAAAATGCTTGTTCAGATCAGGGTCAACTCACTTAGTGGTCGAAATGACTCCTGCCTTTTTTGTGGCCGAGACACCCTTTCCTCACGCTGGCAACAACAGAAAAACAGCATCCTGGAAAAACGTGAGATTTCCTCCTGGTAGTAGGCAGAGCGGGAGAAACAGTTGCTGAGCATCTCCCTCCCGCCTCTCTCGTTTAATATGGTTTATTCATCTGTAAGTTGTAGTGGGTAACTTACAGCTCCTGTCTTGCCAGACTGCATGAATTATAGATGGCTCTTTTATGAGTTTTTGTGTTGACTCCAGTAATTAGCATGCGTTGGCCATAGTTATCTTCATGGCATCTACAGTAGCGTAGGTTTCAGCTCCGCTGACTTTTTAATTGCTTTCTGTTTTAGCAATCAGTCATCTGTCTCCTGCAAAGGAACGCAACAAAAACACAACCAGCTTGATAGAAACTTACAGTTCCGTGTGGAGCATCACGGTTGAAATGCTGTGGTTTACCAGAAGGAAAAATGACATAAATAGAGCATCTTTGTTCTCTTTTTTTTTCCTTCCGTGTGTGTGTGTGTGTGTTACACACAGTAGTGCCAGAAGGCTCCACATACGTTGGGGTCCCACCTGGGACCTGTGCCTGTATGACAGGGAAGCTACAGGCATAAACTTCACAGTTTTGAGCCGTATCTAACACGGATCAGCAGACCTGCACAGACCTTTGTCTGTGCACTCTGAACTCTTGGGTGCTACTGCTGGCAGCTGTGGGTGCTGTTCAGTACCTCCGCTTGCCAAGTGGTTTCCTGAGTCTCTTTTGCGTGGTTGTCTGTCACTCCTCCCTGTCTGCAGAAGGGTTTTGAGAGTGTGAAAGGAGAGCTGCCCAGGTCTGCTGTTCAACTCTGAGGTAATCCAGTCTAGTAAATGGGCTTCAGAATTTGCTGGGGAGGGTGGGGAGCATTTGAAGGCCTCTGTAACTCGCCTTATGGCAGTCACAGGTTGCAGTATGTAATAAAACCTTTATTTTCCTCGGAACTGTGTGCTGAAACAACCCAGACTTCCAGTACTCCCAAACGTCTGGAGAAACAATAGTCCTCCATCATGGCTCTGCCTTCTTAGTGGTGCCTGTGGGGTTTGGTTTGAGTGCTGGTGGTTTAATATCTGTAGTAATAGAGAATAATCCTGTCTACAGCTAAAACGTGTTCCCTCGTCTGATGGCAGTTGAAAAGTTCACGTGCTGTTTCATTGCTTCCACTGTTCGCTTAATCATACCGTGGAAACCCGAGCTGAATTTCTCAGAGCACAGTCATGCTGGAGCAAAGGAGGAGCGGGCTCGGTCCAGTGACGCTTTACATTCCTGTTGGGATGTATCGCGCCGAGCAGAGTGACTCACTGCAGCGGCGGAGCGCTGATGCTGTGCCGGCTGGTGAGGCAATTGCCTGGTGCTCTGAATTTCAGCAAGACCTGCGTGGGGGTTGTTTAAAGCCTGCTTACATGGGAATTGGCAGGAGATTATTTTAGGAAGCAGAGAATTTGCACAGTCAACGAGGAGGCTCAGTTCTGCTGTGAAGCCCTGGAGAGATGGGTATAGTTCAGCCAACGCAGGGTTTCATCCACATAGTTTGAAGCCAACAGAAGTTTAAAGTATAACAGTGTTGAGTTTGGGGGTAGACGCTCTATATCACAGTGGGAGGACTCATGGAAGCAGGTTTTGGTTTTCCCTTTAAATAGGTAGTAGCAAGTCTTTTGGGAACCCTCCAGGATAGCGCTGCTATGACAGGGGATAACTTCTGCAGAACTAGTCTCTCAGTTTTGTGGGTTGAGGGATTTCTCTCACCTCCCATCTCCTAAAAGATTAAATAGCTCTTCTAACTCTAAATGTAAGACTTTGAGGAGGAGGAAGGTCTGGGGACATGAGTGATGGAGAGGAAAGGAGAGGGTGGACTGTAGGCATTGCCCACGTGACAGTTGCAGTTATCAATAGGTGTAAAACAATATTGTTTGTTAAACCACACAACTTTTCAGCAGCTTTGCAGCTCATTCAGGGAATAATATAAGATAAACAAGAGCTTGTATTGCCAGTGTTTCTAGCCCTGTGGTAAAACAGTAATTCACTTGTACTCTATCCTTTCTGACTGAGGGATTTTGAAAAACTCTGTTATATTGAAGAACGTCCCTGGGGTTTTGTGCTGGTGGATGCTTTCAAGGTCCTTTTTTTCCCTTTTTTTTTTTTTTCTGCTTATGTTCTCTGAGCACTAGCCCAGCCTCTGCCTATAATCTGGGGGAGCGGGGAGGAGGGGTGTTTCTTCCTCTTCTCACTTCTTTTTCTCCAGCTTGGAGCCACATGCTGCTCTGTTCTCTTTCTTGTACCTCCCTTCAGTCTGATGTTGTGTCCATTCCCCAATGCAGCAAACTTTGCTCTGTCCCCCACTTAGTCCCATGTCTCTGACAGTAGGTGGCAAACACCGACTCTCACCCGCTCACCTCTGTGCTTGGTGGGAGAGGGACCCAGCCGTGGGGCAGGCTCTCCTGCCATTTCAGCCCTGTCTGCAGCTCCAGGAGGTCTGGGTGGTGGAGAAATTTTTGGATGCACCTTTATTCAAACCTCAGCGGGGTAGAGTGGGTGTTGCAGCAGCAGATGTGGTGCCTGCTCCTGGGAAGGGCCGTTTGGCAGGCACAGAGCTGCCAACATGCATTTTCCTTCTGCTTCCGTATTTGCAGCATTTTCCTAGTGCCCTCCCAGCAATTTGCTGTCTCATGGTTAAATAAGCATCAATGCAAAGGATGAAGCTCTTATGTGACCCTTCTGCTTATGTCACTTCAAATGCTTTAGTTCTGCCAATTCAGTGCCAGCCGCTGATGCTGAGATGTGCAAAGCCCATCAGCAAGGCCTCAGTATCTTTGCGTTGCTCAAGATACACGTGCAGCAGCGTCTGCCAAATTTACCAGTTGGTTTTTAGTTCAGACTTTTTTCCCCTGCTTAGAGCGGGAGAGTGGTGATTTGCACCACTTCATGGCTGGCACTCCAGCTGTCACTTCGTACTGCTCTCTTTTATACTGGAGAATGGCGTGATGCTGAAGCATGAGCAATGGGGGATGCTCAGGGCACATGCCAGAACACGCCCAGACAAATGCACAACTGATTTTCCCCCATCCTTCTCAGACACCAAAGCTATCCCACTGTTGAAGTCAATACCCTGAGTGCTAGTTTGTTGTTTAAAATTCCATTGCACAGTTGTGTTGGGAGAAGTGGGGCTGGTGTCAAACCTCTGCCTGAGCTCCCTGTGCATTAAGGCTTGTCCAAGCTTTACAGTGCTGCCAGCCCTCCCGTACAAAGGCAAGTGTGAAGAAACTGGGAATCAGCTAAGTGGAGGAGAGGGTGGAGCTGCAGACCAGCCATGGCTTGGCAGGTGACGGCTAGGGAACTGCTGCCTTCAGCTAGGTCTAACATGTTGCTGCTGGCGTTGTTTGCCTTTGGTAGCTCCTCGCAGCTGTGAGAGCAGCGTGCCCTGGGTCTGCGTCCCTCCAGTTGTGTTGAGCACCAGTAGCTTGGCCAAAGGAGACTTTGAAGGCTGGCTGCGTGGTGTATGGTTGTATGTAGGACCATTGTATGGTTGTGGAATCTGTTTGGAGTGTGACTCAGTGTGGCTTCTCTGAGTCCATCCCATGGAAGAGCAGCTTGCTGCAAGCCAGCAGTGATCTCTGCTTTGTATCTGGATTGTTCACTTGCAGTAAGCAAACCGCTTTTGCTTTTCTGCCACCTTTTCTGAGGAAAGCATCTTCCCTTACTGCTTGTGAAATTCGTAACACCGTTGAACTGCTTCCTCCTCCCAAACCAGAACTGTTCCTGCTTTGGTCTTTGTTCTGCAAAACTTTCTTTAGAGTCCATAATGCAGATGGGTTCCAGTTTCCGGAAGGATCTCGCTGCAGCCAGGACGTCTCTGGAGTAACGCTGATCTCATACGGGTGGAATAAGCTAGTTGTTGCAGAATAATCTATTACCCTGCTCCAAAGCTTCCATCTTTCAATCTGCACAGCAGGGATTATTTTCTTAAGGATTTACGTGGGCGTCGGGGATCTAGTTTCGCTTGACCCTTCCAGCAGAACAAAACGCAGTTGACTTCCCAGCATTCAAAGTGCTGCTACTGCAGAAGGGCGAGGGCTGGCTTGGGACAAGTGAGGGCCACGGCACGGTGTCTGCGATGACGTGATGTGGGTGCAGCTCTGCAGCTTCCCAGCACTCTCGCCTCCAAACCCGTTCAGCAGCTTTTTAGCAAAGGAGTGACCACGTTGAAACTCTTTGAGTACAAACTTCAGTCTGTCTGTGTCGTGCTGTGCTGGAGACCGAGGCAAACCTCCTGAGGCAGTTTTTAGTGGAAATAGCATAGATCTGCAAGGTCTTACCAGGTTGGCAGCTTGTTGGCTCCTCTTGTGTATCTAACCTCCTATTCATCACGCTGCCTCCCCACCCCACTTCTGCTCCGTGGTTTACTTGGCTGTACTGTGAAATAGGCTTTTCTTAATGATCAATAGCTCAAATGCTTGAACACAGTCTTATTAACAGAAAAAATGAGGAGCTTGAGTAGAATTTGTTGCGCTGACACTGGGTCTGTGTTGGTACGAGGTTACAGGCAAATACCTGTAAACCTGCTTGAGGTTTATCTGACAATGTGTGATTCTGGTTTACAAATGATAAATAAAGCTTTTTATTTCTTTTCTTTTCCCTGTTGGTAGTGAAGGCCTCCCCAGCTGAAGATGTCTAACAATGGAGTTGAAACAGAAGACAAACCACCTGCTCCTCCAATGAGAAACACCAGCACTATGATTGGATCGGGGAGCAAAGACGTTGGGACTTTAAACCATGGCTCAAAACCTTTGCCTCCCAACCCGGAAGAAAAAAAAAGGAAGGAACGATTTTACCGATCGATTTTACCAGGAGATAAAAGTATAGTATTTTGGGTCTCTTTATAACCCTCCTGTCCAAGTGTTGCTCTGAATGGCCTTCGCTGAGCAGCTGATGCTTAGCAATGGTTTAGATGTTAGGAGATGTTGTGCGTTTGTTTCTTGCACAACTGTCTTGGGTGTTTTGGAGTACACAAGGTGCTGGCTGTAGATCTGGGTTTTGTAATGATCAATCCTGCCATGTTTAATCCATCCTAATTTTTTTTTTCCCTTAAATTTTGAGAACAATGTCCCTGAAAACTGGGACTAGCTTTACAACTTCCCAAGCAGTCTCGTCCTTAATGATCTCGAAAATCATGGATTTGACCCAATTACAAGCTGGCCAATGAAAGCTGGTATTGGCAATTCCTTTGGAGGGGAGCAGAGAGAGGTCTTTTGCTTGTTTGTTAACAGCAAATGATTTGAGTTAAGGACGACTAATAGGCCATCTCCTGTTAGGCCTGTCCTGTGTTACTGCACAGTCATTTCCTCTGTTCTGGTGTGTGGGTCAGGCATTGTCTACTTGCTGTTGAGAATAATCTGTTACTGCAAACTCTTGCACATTTCTTGTGAAAAAGAATTTTCTTGTGTTATAGTGACTGTAACAGATGGAAATGGAGATAGGAACTGTGAACTGTACATGAAATTCTAATTTTTAACATCAGGATATTTAAAAACCCTCTCTCATGAATCTTTTGAAGTGATGTAAGGAAAAAAATATCTCCATCCCCTAATATGTGCTGGTTTCTTTTTATATCTGACCTATTTTTTGGAGTTCCTCTTTCCAATATGTCAGCTTTTGGTAGAGTCTGCATTGAATGGTGTCTGGACACTGGGTAACCAAAGTCCAGCCGAAGTATCTTCAGCTTCCTGGGCTTCAGGAGGGAGGCGCAAAGTCTAACTGGAGGAATAGCTTCTCTACTTTAAATAACCCAGTTGTGGGTTCATTTTCTACAGAATACTGCAGCGTTCATTGTTGTCATTATCTGACACCTTTGGCAACTTTGGATCATTTTACAGATGTGGATTTTTCATTCTGCAATCCAGAAACCCACAAACTGAATGCTAAGTTTTCTGGATCTCGGTTAGAACTTGCCATTATATTAATCCTAAAAAGCTGCAGAATTTTTCTCAGCTTACTTAAGGGAGTGAGGTTTTTAAATCTCCAGGCTTAACAGTTGCAGAGAACAAAGAAATCACCTAAAATTTCTAAGAGGGTGAAAGAAATGCAACTTGAAGTGCTGGTTAGAACTGGATTTTAAGAGAGCTGCAGAAGTGAACGGTTCGGGTGAAGTCAGCAGACAGACTGCCACTGATTTGTAGACGCCTGCATTTACTGAAGATTGGCCAACGTGGCAGATGCTTCGAGACGTGAGAGATTTTTGTTTAGCCAAGCCCAACAGAGCCTTCTGTTGCAACACACTTGCCTGCACGAGAATGGTTGCTCTGTCCTCTAATGCCTGTTGAGAAAAAAAATACCTTTAACACTGTCACCTTCACTTAGATCAGTTGATTTGCATCTTACGAAAACTTCTAATCTCACGATGACAAATAAATTTACAGTGCCTTCTGCTGCTTAAACGTTAATGGAATGCCCAGGTGTCCAGACAGCTCTCCTGGGTTTGTGCTTGAAATCCTCTGGGTGTTATTTGTTAGTTTGGCTGGACTAAAGGGGCAGTTGGTTTCCAGTCAGTTAGAGGAATATAATTTCGGGCAAATCCATGACCTTTGGATCTTCACCTAGGGAAGCCAGTGATTTGTGCTTAACCTCTGCTGGGCTTGCAAAGAGCCTGTGAAGATTCAAAATGTTTTGTGGTTAATTTTGCTGGCAAATATGAACGTGGGCATTTATGCTGTACAGTGAGAGCTGCTGGAGTTGATGCTGATCCCTTTGGAGAAGTCTAGCTCTTTACTCTCAGCAGGGGACAGGACTGGGGCAGGCCATCTGCAAAGGATGGGTGGGAAAGATGGTGAAGAAGTTGTGCTTTATGCAACAACGCAGCTCAAACATGTGGAGTCCTGCTGTGGAGCAGGTGACAGACCTGTTGAGAGCTTGTGGGTCCAGATCAGAGGGGAGGCCAACAAGGGGGGGACATCTTGAGGGCAGTTTTTTGCAGCTCACTAGGTGAAGAAGGGCAGTTATAGCTGAAAGCTCTTTGGAAAGTGTCTTTTCCATTGCTCTACCCCATGCATGAACAGAGCCGTGGTGCGAAGGACCCAGAGGGCTTAAATGCTGGTCCTCGTTCATGATTGCACACTTCCTTTGAGCTATGTCTGCTTGACAGACTGCTCTGGAGGCTTCATGCTCTGCCTGCAAAATTTAGGATATAGTTTATAGGCCTGATTTCCTCTGCCCCAGTCTAAATCATGAAAGTGGTATTTAAAAAAATTGTTGGCCTGATACTGGTGGGTCCTCTCCAAGTGGATACAGAGCTTGCGTGACCTGTTGCTTTCAGCAGGGGTTATGAACATCTGAAGTTTCTTGGGCTCAGGATTCATCAGTGTCCTAACTAAGGGTTGAGTTTGGCTGGAATGTGGCATATTTAGCTTTTCTGAGCTTTGTTGAGATCAGGTCAGGAGCCCTTTCAGTGGTGACTTGGAGATTGCTCTACTTAACCTCACCAGAGGAGAAGACCTTTCTCATCTCAGTATGCTTCAGGGTGGGCTCATGGGCTTCCTTCATGGTGGGACGTCATGCTTCCTAGCTGCAGCTCAAGTTGCCAGAGCCTCATAAGGAAACTTGATGGGTGACTCTTGTAATGGCATCAAATGTGTGAGGTTTTGAATGGGAAGGTGGTGAGGTGTTTGAGGGAGTAAAGCACTGGGTGGGAGGTAGGTCTTCTTAAACAGAGCTATGATTTCTCATTTATTTATTTTTAATTTAAGGTTCTTCAAGGTTTTTGATTCATTGCAAGGATCATATAATCACTGTAGAGGGGGATTAAGTGTTTAGCAAGATGGGGAGTGCCCATCTCTCTAATTCTTTTTATCTTATACCTTCTGCTGTGGCATAAATATCTGCTACAAAAAGCAATGATGTTATTAATGGTTTAACAAGTTCAGGCTTTTATATCTGTCAGGCTTTGGGTGAAAAACTTCTGAAGGTCATTGTCCTCTGAGGTTATGGGAGGAAGAATCTCGGAGTTCATGTGCCAGCTCCACTCCTCTGATGGTGAATTCTGGTGTGGTAAAGCCCTGAGTGTGGCCCGCAGGAGGACTGAAAAATGCACAGACCAATTGTGTCTTCACCCGCCATAACGTTATTGCTAAGGCAAAGGGGTTTTAGCGTGGGGTTGTGGTAGATGTCCCAGAGAACTGTGGGGAGTCAGGGGAAACACCAAGGGTTGAGATGCTGTAGGAAATGGTTGCAGGAAACTAACTGGGAGAACATTAACTGCTTCATCTCTGTTTGCAGGTTGAATGGCTACTGGAACAGTTGGTTGCAGAGAAGGCTGTTGGGGTTTGGGTGTGTGGCAGGGAGCTCGGGCTGTCTGACTGTGGAAATAAAAAGGCACCTGAGTGTATTGACTTCTGGAGAGCAGCGTAATGCCCTTAAGTTTTTTTAGCGATACGTGGCAGCCATCCAGGACCACACGTTGGTGTGCCGGTGCCCTCTTCTTCCTCACCTCAATGATGGGCTTCTGGGCTGCGCTCACACCTTACTCTCGGCTTGGAGGAAAGAACTGATCCTGGAGACAGGCCTGTAGAATATGGTGCCTCTGATGGCTCTCTCTGCCACTCTTTTCCTCTTGCTTTCCCTCCACCGCTCGTGCCTGCAGCTCTTCCTGTATACCTGCTGGATGCAGCTGCCCGTTCCTTTTCTTGGCAGGCCTCCATGCTGCAGATGCTCACCATCTGCTAAACAGCAGCTGCTTCGCTCTCCTTCTAGCTGCCCACTCTGCAATGTCTCCTCCAGCATGGCAACGTTCTCATCTCCTTCCCCTTGGCAACTCTGTCACTCCGCTGCCATTCAGTTTCCCCCATCCCCTTTGTTTGAAAGAGGGATGGAAAACAATCTGTTCCATCTTCATGTCCCAAATGCAGCATCTGAGCCTTTTTTTTCTCCAAAATAACTCTGTAATGACTTGGAGAACAGTGCCAGAAGCACTGAAGGAAACAGGATTTGGCCCTTTGGGGCAAATCCTGACCATCTCTACACCACTAAACCACCACCGGTGCCTTAAATAACTGCAGTATTGAGCAGTAGCCTCACAGGTGTCTGAAATACCCAGGGTTTGACATTCACCTTGCTAAAAATGCACTGGGGAATGTCAGCCACGAAACAAATTCTGTTTGGCTTTAGATATAAAAGGTAGCAGCTGGGAACCATAAGTGCTTTAGTCACCTTCTCCTGGCTCTGCTTATTTTCTAACTGCGAGCAGCAGCCAATCCGAGTAGAAAGTGGTTCTTCCTTACACCTTATTCCATTTATTGAATACAATAAATATTAAAAGGACAGTGAAGTCCTTAATCATGAATATGGATGCACTTAATCCAAGGCATAATGGTAATCTCGTTTGAAGACCTGACTTTTAAAATTTGCAGGGTGCATCTGCTTTGATTTATTTCCTTTCCTGTTTCTTCACGACTTCTGCTCCTCACCTGTCAGATTCTGCCCTTGTGCTCTGTCTTCAAAGCTTGTTATTTAAACCGTATTTAATGAGCAGAAAATTCCAAATGATTTTGTTATACAAGATTCTGTAGCAGCAGCAGCACTGATGTTATATTTGGTTTTCTTCATAAACTCCATTTTGAGGAAATAGGATGAAGCAGCATTTGTAGTTAATTTTGTCCCAAGTGTATATTTAACAGCATGTAATAATTTTTTTTTCAAAGTTGCTTAAAACAATGAATTAAAAAATGTGTTCAAAACTTCATGGCTTCCACTTACTGCCACTTTTAGTGCTTTTGACTCTGAGCTCTGAAAATTTGAGTGAATGTTTTAGGTAAATAGCTCTTGTGCTGTTGAGTCCAGCCCTACTGAGTGATACTTGACATACCCAAAATATCAGTTTCCTTTCTTACGCTTGTCCTGTGTTACAAGACTTCAATTTTTGTTGTCCATTCACTGTGGCTGCTCTTCAGCGAGGTAACAAAAATTTTTAAACTTGCTGTGTTTCTGCCCTGGATCAAAATTGTATGATTAGCAAAAGGGGAGTGTGGTTGGGTGGGTAAATTGGAAGCTATTGGGAAGATTCTAATTCCTGGTGGATTTATGAGTTATTTTTTGTTGTTGTTGTTATCTCTTCCAGCCAATAAAAAGAAAGAGAAAGAGCGGCCGGAGATCTCCCTCCCTTCAGACTTTGAGCACACGATTCATGTGGGGTTTGATGCAGTCACGGGAGAATTCACAGTAAGTGGATCTGGAGGAAGAGAGAACTGTGTGGTTGGCTTATTGCTGGGAGGAGCCGGGACCCATTAATCTTTTATCCAGTAATGCTGGAAAGGCTATTACCATCATCTAGTTTGATCTCCTTTGAAACACATCTGCAGAGGTTCCACTAATTCCTGC
>NW_010387779.1:46740-54572 GCF_000710305.1 Buceros rhinoceros silvestris
GGTTGTCGAACTTGGCGCATCCCAAGAGCCCAGGCTGCCAGCAGACTTTTCCTTTCCTGTTTTTTGGCTGATGTGAACAGCAGAACATGGTGTATCTCACCTGCCTTCCCCTCCCTTCCTCCCCCAAAGCTGGATTAGGTCTACAGCATAGTCTGTGTCCACCAAGTGGGGCTCTGTCAGAATATGTTTGTGCTGCTCTAAGGCTAAATGTCAGATCTTTTATGGAGTTTTCTTATTGACCTATAAAATACTATGAAGACAGCTGGTATTTCATCATTAGTTGTCTTAATTTGCCTACAATACTTAATAGCAGCAGAAGTTGTTTGTGAGCAAGCTGTCTTTAATCTGCTGCCTCTCCTAGGACTTTGCTCTGCTAACCTAATCACATGTACAGTTCTGTTCTGCACGTCAGCCTTGAGGTTTGCCCAGGTTAACCTGGATGTACCGGTGGGGCTTTATCTGAGTGGGGTGTCCAGCCATCCTCTGGAACAGAGAGGGTAACTTCACTGATAAAGGATCCCAGTCACTTGCCGCTTCATCTCTACATACTGTTACTCTTGCTGGTGATGAAAGGCACAGCTCTGGTTGGACTCCAGATGTGTTTGTTTTCTGGCTGTAATGAAATTCTGAGCTTCATACGTGATGTTAACATCTCTGCTTTCCCAGCTCTGGTTGCAATAGGCACCAAACTGCTGTTATCTAAGAACTCTAGTGCTACAAGATGTTGCATGTCCTTTGCACAAGATATTCTACAGTGTGCGTTACTTCCATAGTCTTTCTTGGATATGTGTAAAGGAGGTGAGGGGTCTGGAGCACAAGTGTGCTGAGGAGCGACTGAGGGACCTGGGGGTGTTGAGACTGGAGAAAAGGAGGCTCAGGGGAGACCTTCTCACTGTTGACAATTCCCTGAAGGGAGGTTGGAGTGAGGTGGGGGTCAGTCTGTTCTCCAAAGTAACGAGCAGCAGGATGAGAGGAAGTGGCCTGAAGTTGTGCCAGGGGGGTTTAGGTTGGACATGACGACCAATTTCTTTCCCATTGGGATTATCCAGGCCTGGCCCAGGCCGCTCTGGACAGTGGTGGAATCCCCATCCCTGGAGGGATTAAAAGGTGTGTTGCTGTGGTGCTGAGGGACATGGTTTAGTGGTGGATTTGACAGCACTGGTTTAACGGTTGAACTCGATGATATTAAAGGTCTCTTCCAACCAAAATGATTAGGCGATTCTATGATCAATATGTGTATACCTGGGCATACCGTTTTGCTTGAGGCTGTTCATGAACTGCAGCATTTGGGTCTGCTCCTTTCTGGTTTTTGAGTTTTGATCTTCACAGGACATGGGACTTACCCGGAGCCCTGTGAACAGAGTGACTTTCGCATGTCCATGTAAGGAACATGCGACTTGTAACACAGCTGGTGGCTAGGAATGTATTGAACCATCTCCTCTCTCCTCCCTTCTCCCCCCATTTCCCTCACAGCACTGTGTAACCACAGTAACTGTGACAGAACTGCAGCATTGGGCATGTGTGCTGTGAACCAGGTCAGGCTAACGGTAAGCTAACAAGGTGCATCTCCCCGCAGGGAATGCCGGAGCAATGGGCACGTTTACTGCAGACTTCCAACATCACCAAGTCGGAGCAGAAGAAGAACCCCCAGGCAGTGCTGGATGTGTTGGAGTTTTACAACTCCAAGAAGATCTCCAACAGCCAGAAGTACATGAGTTTCACAGGTAGATGGTGATTGTCTCATGCAGCTGTTTTGTCCAGTCACTGCACTTGGTGTTTCTTTTGTTCAATCAACAAGTAGATCTGTCTTTTCAAGGAAAAGGTGGTTGAGATTCTCTGGCTGCTCGAGCACCCTCTTCCTTTAAACAGCTGTTCTGTTAATCCTGCTGCCCAGCAGAGCTGCAGAAGAGGAGGACAGTCAACTGGCTAAATCCCCAAAACACATCCGTTTTCTGAAGCTTACAGCCAGCATCTGGGAGGCTGATCCCAGAGTGCTGGCGTTGGGTTCCCGGTGATGAAAAGCCCCAGAGAAAACAGGCAGCTGAATTTTACACCAGTCTCAGTTTCCAGTATGAGTGTGGATGTTGCTTCATACATGCTTGGGGTGAGGATCTCTGCACCCTTGTGCTGTGATTGAGGAATGAGTATTCCTGCTCATTGAGGCTGCCAGGTGCTTGATAACTGTGGGCTGGATTCCTCGAAAAATCAAACCTGCCAAGTTTTTGTGCGGCCTTTGAATCATTACTCACCCCCTGGAAGACTCCTGCAACCACCACTCCTTTTCCTTTTCAACTCTTAACTCCTTCCCTCTCTAAATATTAATCCCTGCTGTGGTTCTTTTTAAGAGGCTAGAGCCATGTCACCAGAACTGGTATTAATTAGGAAGGCTCCAGGCAGGGATAAAAGCACAAATCTTCCCCAGATGTGCCAAACAAGAAGCCCCCCACTTCACTCTTGAGGTCCTCTGTTGCTATTCCGGGAAATTTAGGTGGCTGAGACCCAATGTGATGCAGGCCTTGGGCTAGCTGCAGTGCCTCTGCTGGAGGCAGAGAACATTTTGTGTGGATGGATGGAGGACAGTATTCATTCAGGTGTTGCTCTGGGAAATTTCAGCAGCCTGCAGCGGGGATTTGAGGCCCCTGCCTTTGTCTGCAGAATTTTTTACCCACTATTCCCATATCTGCCATGTGTCAGGCTGTTCTGGGGAGCTGAAGATAACACCTAGGTTCAAGTTTTTCCTGCCCCTTCTGAAGGGAGCATGTCCCTTTCTCCTCTCCCCACTGTCACTGTGTTTACAACATTTGTAACAGCATTTCCCTGTCTCTTCCAGATAAATCAACAGAGGATTACAATTCATCAAATACATTGGTAAGCCTTATATTCACATTCTGTCTGAAGTTTGGAGATTTAAGAACTTGCATGAAGTACTGTTAGCTGCTTGTCAACCTTTAGTTTGCTTAATGCTTTAAGATCTGAACTACATGTACTTACATAGTGGATAGAAGTTTAGAAAAACAAGCAAGTGATCCTAAAACGTCATGCTGCTCTCCTTTTTTTTTTTTTTTTTTTTTTTTTTTTTTTTTTTTTTTTTTGTCTTTTATTCAACTTGGGGAAGAATCAAGTAGACAGAAGAAGCTTTTATTAGTGAATGGCGCAGTAGTGAATAGAAATTAGGGAGTTAAGGAGTGGAAATCGTTCTGTTTCCATAGAAGTTGATCTGTTCCTGTACCTGGAACTGATAACCGCTCTGCTTTCAGGTTTTAGGTGTCTCTATAAACATCGGTGATCTAACGAAGTTTAATTACTAACCTGCAAGGTCTGATTGACTAATATAGATTAGTGTTGATTAACCAGACTAATCTCTGGCAGAAGAGGAAATAAGAGGTTCTTCTCCTCTCTGCTTGACCTGTACTCTGCCCTTACCAGGGAGGCACCACTCCTGTTTACTTCATTAGGAGACATGAGCTGAAAAGCTCTGGAACGTTTGAGTGTGTGTGGGGTGGAAGAAAAAAACCATTCGATTTAAGATGATTCATGAACCCCCACAATTTCCTCAGCTCTTCTTTTCTCATGCCATTACCTAGAGCTGGCTTGTTCTGCTCCCCTCCGAGGCAGCACGTTCAGATCTGACTGTTTAGGACTCTCTGCGAAAAGGAGGGCGTTTCTGCCGTTGTACCTTATGACATTGTCAGTCAGTCCTCAGGAGTTTAGAGTCCCTGAGGCTGTTGGATTTGAAAATAAATCCTGAAAAAAGCAGTAGTTACCACCCTGCTGAGATAGCCTGATGTGTCTGGACGATACCAGGTGACCTTTAATTTTGGGGATATTCAGGAAATTCCCAATACATTGGTGGTTTTCCTTATTGCTTTTAACAGGCTGAGCTTGTGTGTTAAGTGCACTTCAACAGTTGTATGTCAGGGTGCTGGTGACTTCAAGTATTTTAGGTTCCATGAAATACCAGCTCGTTCTCCCTCTCTTTCAGAGAGAACTTTATTTTAAAACTTTTTCCCCTGCCACTCTTGGGGAACTGATCGTGTGCAAGCAGAACTGCTCTGGTGAGCTGAGGGTCTTGCAGTTTGTTTTGAAAGAAATATTTATAGTGTAAAGAACTTTAAATCCAGTTTCAAATGTGAAAAGTTTAAAATGACTTTGTGTTCTAATCACAGTATTGCAAAGAAAATCCAGATAATTATTTTTAACCAATTATAAAACTTAAAAAAAAATTATCATTCCTATTTTTCATAACATTTTCTTTTAGATAGCAATTTAAAGGGGATTTGAAAAGATTTTACTAGATTCTGATTCCGAAGTCTGTCATTACTCTAGTTCTCAGTCAGAATACCAGCGCTGATGCTAACTTGACCTCCGACTTTTAGAGGAAACATTAAGATTTTGATTTAACTTAAAGCATTTAAAGCCTGGAATCTCCAATCTGCATGACTGGGCTTTGAAGCAAGCAGCAAAACAAGAGAGGCAACATGAACAGGGACAGATATTTCTGAACCCAGCTGTTGTCCCCAGAATGGCTGGGGCTGCCGTGGGGGTGTTGGGAAGGCAGCGAGAGAGCCCAAGTGGGTCTCAGGACTTCGGGAAGAGGATTGCTGTCGCACAGGCAGACGACAAGCGCTCTCTGAACGGTTGTGTTGGACAGTGCTGGGCTGCCCCTCCGTGTCCCCTGAGGATCTCTGGGGCTGGAATTTCTTGGACCCTGTAACTTGCCGGCCCATTCCGATGGTTATTTTGCTGCCCTTGCTTTAGTGCAGTCTCTGTTCAGAGCGTAATCCTGGCTGTGGGGTTTTGTTTACAACAAGCGATTGGGTTTTTATTTTTGCTATTATTTGTGTGACCATGTGCAGAACGTGAAGGCTGTGTCTGAGACCCCTGCAGTGCCCTCAGTGTCTGAAGATGAAGATGATGAAGATGATGCAGCTCCACCCCCCGTCATAGCTCCGCGACCCGAACACACAAAATCTGTGAGCAGAAATGCTTCCTTCAGACCCTGCTGCTGCAGTCACGGTCGGGTCTTGACTGTGGCTCCTCATCCACGCATGGTGCTGAGCCCTTCTGGGGAGGAGGTGGGGGCCATTCCTCCTGGATGAGCACCTCCATATTATCACCTGCCTTGTTGGGGTGGGCACCAGAGAGTCCTTAGTTAGTCCTTGTGCTTAGAGCTTAGTCCTTGCTGTTAACAGAGTAGCTATAGGAATGCGTCCTCATAGCAAGATGAATGGAAGTGTTTAAATCATCATCTGATTTGTACTGATACGTGTGTTTTTTCTCAACAAAATCAGATATACACCCGCTCTGTGATAGAGCCCCTTCCTCCTCCGACCAGAGATGTGGCCACTTCTCCTATTTTGTCTCCCTCGGAAAACAGCACAACAGCACCTGACATGCTGGTCAGGAACACAGAAAAACAAAAGAAAAAGCCAAAAATGTCCGATGAAGAGATCTTGGAAAAATTAAGTATGTCTGTTCTAAATTTTTTTTTTTAATTAAATTTCAAGTCCTGCTGTGTTGATTTCTCAAAATCTTAATGAGCTGAAAGGTTTTGACTTTGGGATCCCTTCCTGAAGACATTGAGTTGTGACTGCATGCTAAGATTGGGGGCAGATGCAAAGAGAGAGGGTAGATGTAAGCTGAGCATCCGTCATGCCAACTGGAGTCCCTGGGGAGTTCCAGATCCTCAGGCTCTGCAAAACAAGCCCTGAATAAGTAACATCTAATTAATTATGAATCTGATATTGTTCCACATCTTGATATTCTGTAGCTCTGGAGCGTGGACGATTATATTGAAATGTGTTGAAAAGATGGAGGGAAAATTAATGCATCCCCAAGTTCACCTTCCACGATATCATGGTGTGAAGTGACTTGGTTATTTCTACCTGCCTTAACTTAGTGTGGGGTCCCAAATTAGTGGTTGTTTCTGAGAAAAATTCATCCTATTGTGTCCTTAACAGTCCCTGCTTGCAGCTCAAGTGCTCCTCTGCTGTCTGGTATTTTTGGGTTATGCTGTGGCATATCCAACAGCTGAACCAGCTCTTCTATGCAGTTGGTTGCTGTCCTCAGCCTGGGCCAGTTTTTGTTAGGGTAGAGCATTTCTAATTCTCTAAACTACTAATCCTGTATTAATTACCTACGTGCCTTGCTTGTCAGTTGATGTAATTTGTGTTAGCACCTCTGTGGTCAGACTGGTCTCCTCAGTTGGGAGTATAGCCTTAAAGGTCAGTATTTTGTGAAGCAGAGGCTAATAGCTAGAGGAAGGAAAATTTAATTTAAAGATATAACTTAAAAAAAATTAATTAAAATAGCATCTGAGTGCCTCATTCCTCTAAATAAAGCTTAAATTGAACTGATGGCGTGTTAACTGAAACCGTTTGCTATTGGAAAACTCATACCCATTGCTTCAGAACAGCAACTTCCCTCACTCACTCAATTAGCATGACCTTTGCACCATTAAGGATTCAAGCCATCTTTGTGGCCAGGTGGGGCAGCCAGGGGCTGTGGCAGGGAGAAAAGTGGTTTTTTAATACAAATACACTCCTGTAATGAAGAGAAATGCAAGCGATGCTCTTAGGAGTGCTGGGAGGCAGAGGAACCTTCTGACCCCTTGCTTGCTCCAGCAAGTGGTGGTGAGCACTGAGCTGATTCTACAGCATTGAGGGGTTTCGTTATAAAAATATGGGTGTGTGTGAGAAGTTCAGCGGCCACTGTTAGATACCTAGACATGGGCTGGTCAGAAACAGGCAATGCAGTTTTAATCCTGAGGTGGTGGAGTTTTCCTTGTGCAAGAACGTGCAACCTCTTCATGTTTTGGTTTGACACACGAATAAAAGGGCTAAAATCTGAAAGCACGTGTGAATTCACACAAACTCCACGTCTTAGCATTAACACAGCATTGGTGCAAATGTTAGTGACTCCTGACTGGACTTTTCGGGAGGTAGGAAACTTTCCCGTTTTTCAGATGAGACCATTAAAGATGGCAGGATCGGCAGCTGCCTCATGTCACCACAGCAGTGCCCCATTGCTGCCTTGAGGAAGCATTTGCCTGTCTCACAGTCTGAACTTGCAGCCTTTGAGGGAAAGTTTATGAGCATTTGTTCAGAAAAGCTAGTCCTCAGGGCAGGCAGCGCTGCTTCGGTAATTGTACAGTGGGGTTCACACGGTCAGATTTCTCTTCCCAACCTCCTGTCCCAACATGCACCGTATGGCCTTCCTTTACCTTGGTCTGCCCTGTGGGTTTGACTGCTCTCCAGCAGTGCTTGAAAATAGCCTCCTCATAGTTTGCTTGGCCTAATGTCCCTGAGCAGTGTCTTTGCCAGTATGCATCTGTCGAGGCTCAGCCCTCGACCCCTGTGAAAGCAGCACTGTGTGTTGGCAGTGACTTGCATACACCAACTCAGATGCAGCTCTGCGTTCCTCAACCCTGTTATCCACCCTGGTGCTCTTAGAGAGGAGACTTGCTCCCACCTGAGCTCTAGGAATTGTTGGCTCTGATTTCTTCAGCCTAAAAGGGGTGCAATCCCTGCCTGCTGTGGGGTTGTTATGACTATCAATTAAAGTCTGCCAAGAGTCTTGAGTTTCAGTGATGCTCCTTTTGTCACATCCAGTTTACCCCTGGGTAACACTGTAATCTGCAGGGCTCCAGCACACCTCTGCAGCCTGCCCTTGCACCAAGAGCTGCCTCCTCCGCCTTAGATGTGCTTAATGTCTGTGTTCCACCATTTCTGGAGGGAAATACCTGTGAGAGGGGAATGCCACAGCTGGAATGTGGGTGAACAACTGAGGATGTCCCTGGTGTTCGTGTGCCTCTGGATTTCTGATGATGGTTC
>NW_010387779.1:54669-76462 GCF_000710305.1 Buceros rhinoceros silvestris
GAACTCGCTGTGGGGGTTCTCTTAAAGTACAGTTGCTTCTTACAACTGTATGAAAAAGTACTTACAAAATCCTCTTGGTTTTGTTCTGTCTGTCTGTCTGTCTGTTTAGGAAGTATTGTGAGTGTGGGCGATCCAAAAAAGAAGTACACGTGTTTTGAGAAGATTGGACAAGGGTGAGTACACCTCCTCTGCCCTGTATCTTTCCTTACGCTGAGGGAAGCGCTGAAACCAGACTAAGTGCTGGAAAAGCTGTTGGGGAAGCTTTGGAGAATTTATTTTGTTTGGTTGTTTTTTTGTTTTCTTTTTCTTTTGTGTTTTTTGAGGGGGGTTGGTTGTTGCGGGGGGTTGGTTGTTGCAGTGGGTTCCACCCCCTCCTCCCCAGTCACCCCCACCCTGCCCAGCTCTTCTCCCTTTCCTGGCAAAGACTGAGTCACAGGGACTTGTTTTTTGTGTGATTGCTTTATAATATAAGAAAATACGACATTAGATGATTGCGTTGCTAAATACAGCTGCAAGCAGGGAAGGAACTGCTTATTTTCAGTGTGCAAGACAATCTTCAAATTACAGATTTGCTTTCTGAATCTACTCTCCTCGATGCGGGTGTTGGTGCCCTCTTGGCAGGGTAGGGTGACAGTAGAGGTTGTGGGAGAGGCAAATCAGTGCGAGTCACTGAGCTGTGCTGTCAGCTCCATGTGCTGGGGCTCCCACTCCTGTTTCCCTCACTACAAATGCCACATTTGTTTGCTTTGGCTGATCCCGTCTGCTCTGTAACCGTGTTGGGCAGTCTGCAGGCCAGGGCAGTGCAGTCATGCCAGGTTAAATGAGATCAACTCACAGTCCTACAAGCTGTGCTAAGTTGCTGGTTTAGCAGGAAGGGTTTGGATGACCGGAGTGTCCCTTATTAGGAGCTTTGTTCCCCTTAAATTCTCTGGCTTCTGCTCCAACAGCAGTCTTGGCTCAGGAATGTTTAGATTATATTTATCACTGGAATTATTGCATGGAAAGGAATGGGACTGAGTGCACTTCAAAGAGACAAGTGGGAAGGGGCACGTGTTAAGCTCTCAGGCTTGCTATACGCTAAGAAGTGGCGTTTTTTCTCTTCTCTCTTTTGTTCAGAGCCTCAGGTACAGTTTACACGGCAATGGATGTAGCTACAGGTCAGGAGGTAAGTGCTACCAGCATAACCCAGCATGGATTTTGGGTTGTCTCCTAGAAGTTCAAGTTAATGCTACGAAATAGGGTTTCATGACATCTTATTTTTAATGAGGTGTTTATTACTAATGAGGCATGGTCAAGTGGTTTGAGCAGAGAGCTGGAAAAAATGGTATTCCAAGTTTTGATTCCTGAATCACTCCATGTTTATAAAGAATCTTTCTGTGACCCAAGGGCTAGAAGCAAATGTTCAGACTGGATGGTTCCTCAGTGGAAATTTATTTTTCATCCCGGAAGTTCCTGCCTGTCCCCATTGCAACTCTTTTACACACCCTCTGCTCCTGTGCTTCCTACACCGATACTAGTTGACCTGCACAGAAATAGTTCCTCTCCCACCCTTTGCCCTCTTGCTTTCTGCCCTTGAACTGAGAGACAAGGAATGCCTGTCTGTCTTTTTTTTCCCCTTTCCAACTATTGCAAAGTGTTTTCCCACTTCACGTGAATGTGGGAGTATGACAATGAGTGCTGGTACTGGTGGTTTTCTGGGGGACTCCTGTGATAACACTTTATTTGGTCTCTTTCCACGGCAGGTTGCAATCAAACAGATGAATTTGCAGCAGCAGCCCAAAAAAGAACTGATTATTAATGAAATCCTTGTGATGAGGGAAAACAAAAACCCCAACATCGTCAACTACTTGGACAGGTAAGTCATGACTTGAAGAGTTCATAGAGGATCCCTGGAAAACACTTCCTTGTCATTGCCTGAAGTGACTCTATTGCAGCTTAATGCAGGTATAGGACAGCCTTGCATTGTTTAATGCATGTGGCCATGTTGGGGTGTGGGTGGTCTCTCTCCATACCCTAGGAAACAGGTGTCTGAGTTGCTCGGTGGGGTATCTCTAAAGGTCTCTTCAGCAATTTTACACAACAATCATTTCCTTCCTGTTACTGGAGAAGAAATAGCTTGAGCTGTGTTATTTGTATTTGCTTTCCTCTACCTCTGCTTTCCTTTTCCACTGAGCAATGCCGGCATTCTGCTCGTGGAGGAGCAGGCTTCTCCCAGAGTTAGCTGGTCACCTTGTCCCTGTAGCTGTTCACTGAGTAGTGTAACAGCGACGTGGGTGAATGACGTGACACTCAACCGAGCAAGACTGCTTTGTTGTGGGTGTGAAAAGGGAGAAAAGGGGACCTGGTACAGACCTAAGAACTCTTTGGACATCAGAGGGAATGGCGTTATTCCTCACTCAGAGCTGGGCTTTGCTCATACATGTGCTGTGGCACTCCTGCTCAGCTTTGGATGCGTTATGTCCATGTGGAACAGCTCCTCCTTGGCTCCCTGCTTCTCCTTACTGCAGGAGTTGCACCTTTGAGGGTATGGAGCTGCCTTTGACAGTGCAATAAATTCTTGCATCTCCCCTGTTTGAATGCCAGAAACAGCTGCAAATTGTCAGCATTGAAACCCGGGGCATACTGAAAGCCCAACAGGCAAAAGCACTTCGTGGTGGCTTGAATTCACCATCAACAGAACATTGAGGCATTGTGTCAAGGCTGTGCCATTTACCTGATGTTAAAGGTCAGACACAGCAGATTTTCAGTTTGCTGCACTGATGGTGGAATCCAGCGGTCCTGATGAACTGCAGGTTTGGCTTATTGTAGGGTGAGGAGTGCCTGGATAGGGTGAGCTGCAGGCTTTAATCTCGGCAGCTCATGTTTTTGAAGGTGTGATGGAGGGATGTGACATAGAAGCTCTTTTGGAAATCTGAGAGAGTATTTCCACGCCTGTTTGCTCTGCATGTATATAAAAATCTTAGCAGCTGTTCCTTTAACAGGTTTCTTTAACAGGCTTTTAATGTCTTAGCCAGAAAAAAGTTCTTCTTGTGTACTGCAGCATCAGTTGTGACGCTGAATATATATGATGCTGTGTCCTTTGTGTGGCTGTAGAGAGCCACTTTGTTGGAGGGATAGAAAGCCCTGAAGTTTTGTGGAAGGGGCGTGGACCCGGGGAAGTGATGCTGGGCAGACACCATCTTCTAACAAAGGGCAGAAGGATATTACCTGTGTGAAATGAAACAAGTGGTAAAGAAGAGTTAAGAATTGTGTCTGGGCTGAAACTGGTGATTGCTTTGTTCTGGTGAAATTTTCTCATCAAGTCACTTGCCTTGTCTGTCCAGCACATCCCAGCTGTAGGGCAGCTGCACATCCTGCCACCTTGTTCAAACTTCCAGCCACAAAAGCTGCTGCTTTTGTCCTCCCCTTTCTCTTGCTGGTCTTTTTCAGAGGGATTTTGCTTTTGTTTGAGAGCTGCAAAAGGACAGAGCGGCAACTAGGGTGAACGTGGGGTTTCTTGTGCCCATTATGCCACTTCAGCTTTGCAGCTGCTCAATGCTGCTGCTGGGGAGCTGCATCCCTCCTGCCTGGCCTCATGTGCCTGTTTGCTTCCTGAGTGCTGAATTAAACTGATATTTGAAGGCCGTTCGCTGGCTTCTGCCTGCTGCTGTCGCAAAAGGAAATGAGAGGAAGGATGCGCTTGCCACTGTGGGACCTGGTTCTGTTTTTGACAGTGTTTCCTCTTCGGAGTCCCTAATGGAATCTATGAGAGAGTTATTGGTACAAACCAGCTCTCTTGCTTCTCTTTGCCTCAACTCCTGCCCTTGTGCAAGGGTTTCCTGTGTGTTTCTCTCACCTGCATGCCCTACTTGCTCATGGTCAGAACAGCTCTTCTGCTGCAGTGTTATGTGGCCGGTGTTGCACCAAGGTGTGCTGTGACATTTAAGGTAGTGACATGACTTCATTCAGCCGTACTTGGGAGCTGAATTTAGAAGTATCTAAAGACAGTATCTAAAGTATCTAAACACAGTATCTAAAGACAAGTGTCTAAAGGCTCTAAAGACAGTGACACTGTTTTTTCTGTGCAGACAAGCAGTCCCTTGTGCTGAGTTACCTTGTGGAGGTGCCAGTTTCTTTCTACTGCATGAAGGAAGCCCTCAGACCTCTGCTTCTAACCACAGGCATCAGATGCCCGGTTTTAGGCAAAGCAAACTCCTGCCATTTGAACTCCTGCCATTAAGAACTCTCCTTAACCTAATAAACCCCACAAACCTTCACTTTAAGTGGTAGCCACCACTACTCTCATCCCAACCCCAAACTCAACTAGGGCTGGAGGGTCAACGAATAACACTGAAGATGGATGACAGTCACACTACAAGGAAACACTGGTTTCTCTCTGGGCCAGCTCCATGTTTGCATGTTACTGGTGCAGGAATCTGTAAGGAATGATGTTGCTCCTCTGGACAAACTCAAATTTGATAAAGTTTATCAATAAAAAAGGACTAAAACTGACTGGCACATGTTTGTGATAGGAAGGGCTTGGAGGACACCTTCCTAAGGGGAGAAACACCTTACAGGAGCAGACATTACCTGCTGTAGATCACCTCCTTCTTCCTCAAAGACTTCCATCAGCTTGTTTTTCCTGCCAGCCTTATTTTGGAAGTTTATTGTGGGTGATGAGGTGCAGCATCATGCTGTGCCTGACGTCACATGAAGAGCAGCACGTAGGTGCACGGACTTCCTGGTGCCTCTGGAACTGCTGAGTGTTTTTCAGTCACGCCTACATACAGTGACTAAAACTGGTCTCAGCTGTGCCGAGACAGTGAAAAGATCCCTGAGACTGTACCACTCAGCCTTCTGACATTCACTCGGTGGCAGCTCGTGGGGAGCTTCCATTAATTCCACCTCCCTGCATGTTATGTCAGATCTATCAGTTATTGAGATGCCTGGATCTTGGCACATGCCTTTGGCTGTGCATGGCACAACTCTGGTTCACGGTGTGGTTCTTGGCTCGTTCCATCCCTTTTGGCTATGGGGAGATACCAGATTGCTCCAAGCATGTGCAATCTGAGATGGCCACACGGGAGTGGTGGAGCCCATTGTGCCCCTGTCCTTAAGGTCAGGTGGATTTGGGCTGCACAGGGTGCTGTTGGCAATGAGGGGAAATCTTGTGACATCCAGGGTGATGCTGGTTTTGTTGAGAGGGTGCTGATAAAATCTGGAAAGAGTCTGGTTTGGCAGAAGTGGTGAACAAGTAGCAGCAGCATATGGGCAAAAAGGAAGGGTGTGGATGGAGCAGCTTTCAGAGCCCATGAGAAGGTAGATGACCAGGGTTGTCAAGAGTGCTTCTGAAAGCAATTCTGCTGCTCCTCTCTCACTCCAAGGAGCTTCTGAGCAGGTGCTGCTGCTGTTGCTGGGGTCTGTGACACCAGGGAAGAAAATGCCGGTGCATCAGCTTCTGTTCCATAGTGGAGTTGGAGACCTGTCTGCTCTGGGAATGTAGCCCTGTGCCCTTCTGTATCCTGAAAGAAACTCCAGACTCTGCCCCTCTGCATTGTCTTCAGCATCACCCAACCAAGATACCATCTTTGTCTCCAGCCAGTATTAAAAGCTTTCCATAGCTGTAACACTCCAGTCACACAGCTCAGACTGCAGTTCTTATCTGGGGGGAGTTTTTTCATCAGCTCAGGTGGTGGTAGTGTGCCCTTCTGGGGTCAGAGCATCTCTCCTCCCTCCTCCTGCGATGTCTGGCTCATCTCTGTCTACTTTTCATGCCAAGTTGGGCTTAATACCTTCTTCCTCCTTCACTGTTCTTTCTAGCTAATTGTTCCCTAGAACCTGTCCCGCTTTTGCCTTTGGCTCCCAACAAATTTTCTGTTCACTCCTCAGTAGGATCAGTGTTTCAGAGCAAAGCAAACATCTGCTCGATGAACTCTAATGCCAGCAGAAGCTTTTATTAGATTCTTGACTCATCCATCCACTCACTTTAAAAATGGGAGGATAGGCTGAAAAGGGGGATTTTCAAGCTGATGACTCCTTCCTTCAGGAATGTGTCGTCCTGATGTATCTGTCGTGGAAAATTGTGTTGGTGTTTTTCCAGATGGGCCCAAAAAGGCAGAAGTGGCTGGTGGTTTGGGTTGGTTTGTTTTGAGCTGATGCTGAAGTCTTCATCCCAGGTCTTCTGCTTTTGGAAATGAGCACACACGTTCCCAGCAGAGAATAATATCCCAGATGGCTGAGAAAACCCACCCTCACCTCAGCTGTCTCCTCCCCATCTTCCTGTGGGCATTTTGGACAAGTCCTCTGGCTTTATTTTTTTAAGTCTTCAGAATTGCTATTGCATCCAGGCAAGGTCTTCTCATATGCTGTTACGAACAGTTCTGAATTTTTTCAGACAAAATCCCAAATCAGTTTGGTAGCATAAAAAAGATTGAGGTGATTTACAAATGTATAATGCTTAAAAAAACCAGGTGTCCTTCCTCAGCTGTTCACGGGCAGCCACCCCTTGGGTCAGCCAGGATTGTCCCTGGGTCTAGGCAAAGTAGGCAAGTGCTTAGAACAGCAGGATGCCAGTAGGAACAACACAGCCCCCAGCCACTTCTTCTGGTGCAAGAGCCCTCAAAAGTCATGCTGTGTGCTAAGGAACCTTGTCCTTGAGTAGTAGCTCTTCCCCCTCGCTCCCAGAGGCAGAGCTATGCTCATATTGGTTGATTTTAAAATCTGTTTCTGGCTCTTCAGTTACCTTGTAGGAGAAGAGCTCTGGGTGGTCATGGAGTACTTGGCAGGAGGCTCCCTAACAGATGTTGTGACAGAGACCTGCATGGATGAAGGACAAATCGCAGCTGTGTGCCGAGAGGTAAAGCGGCCTTCGTGCTCGGATTGGGAAGGGGACATGGGCTTTCCGTGACCTCTCACTGGCTCCACAGGTATCTCCAGCTCCTGTAGCGCAGCAGTTATCCTTTCAGAGGATAGATTTGATCTGGGAGGTTGCAGCACACAATCCTAGTGCAAGCCTGGTGTCTGTCACCACGGAGGGAGTACTGGAGTGCAAAATGGGGCTGGAATCCCCTTGGTTATGCCTGTTTCCCAGGTTTTTGGGGACTAACTTGTCCTCCCGGACCTGCTGATCACGGTGGGATATCTCTCTGTAGCCCTACACATACTGAACGTATGAAAGACTCTAAGACACCAAGCTCTTGCTACCCAAAATGCACCTTGTTAGAGTCCATCAGTTATCTAATTGTGACTGGTGAATGATTTCATGCACAGTAAGAATATCTCAATTTTTTTTTCCAGTGTCTCCAAGCTCTGGAATTCCTCCATTCAAACCAAGTTATTCACAGAGATATCAAGAGCGACAACATCCTGCTGGGAATGGATGGCTCTGTCAAACTAAGTACGTGGGGAGTGTTGCTGCGGATGGCTTAAGTTACCAACCCAGGCCTGCTCTCTGCTCTGGGCCAGGCGTATTAGGGAGCTGGGTATTGGAGATGCTTGGTGCTGTGGTGGTGAAGAGGCTCTTGAGGTATTTTCATAGCATTGGTTTTAATGGAGGTTGGCATGTATGAATCCTTGTGAACTGACACCAAACTCATAGTGAGGTCTGGGGTTCATTGAGCTTTGGGCCATCTGTTTCTATGGACTAAAATAACGGCTAATATAACTTCTAATGTTACCCCAGTCTAGAAAGCTGGGTTTGATGGTGTAGGGCCAGAGGTCTTTATTTTGAGCAATCTCTTCAGACTGGAAAACACTGCGGGTATTTGGGGGACAAGGGGAGTGGAGGGAGAATTGAAAACTAGAAAACATTTAATCTTACAACGCCAACCCAGACTGGACTCTAAATGTTGTTTCCTCCTTGTGTTATCACCAGTAGTGAAGACCTTGAGCCCGTGCTGCCCCTCGGGTGCTAAGGTAGCTGTTGTGCTTGTCATTGTCCATGCAGAGATAAGTCTGGAAGCTAGCAAATTATTATCTTCCACCTATAGCTTTAACAGAACTGTGCTGCCGATCTCACCCTCTCAGTTCTGTTGGCCAGCACCCAACAGGCATAAATAAATCTATTTTTGTCGGCAGCGACAGCAGATATGACTCAAAATTCACACAGTGCAGATATGCTGACTAAGAAGGTGGGGGGGTTTTGCCCATAATTGCTTTCTAGACTGAGGCTGTACTTTGGTACAGTCAGATCTGTGGAGTGTTAGTGACGATCAGGGCCAAAGGGCTCCGCTCTTAGGGAGTAACTCCTTCGGGCACAGTATGCAGGTGCTAGAGAGTTCCCTGTGGATGTGACGCAGTGACTGTCTGGCCTTGAGCTGCTTATCGGCTCTGCTGGAAATGTGCTGCTTATGAACCGTATGTACCTTTCCTGGTTGTTACCCTTGATGAAAACTCAGCTAGGGATCAGCTTCATTTTCATCATTCTGCCTAAAATTAGACCCACGGTGCCATAGGGGGTCAGGATGGACAGTGCATCTTGCTGTGTTGATTCTGCTGGGCTCACCAGAACAGAATTAATTTTCTTCTGGTAAGACCAATACAAATAAGGCACAGGACCAGCAATTGTGAGAAGACTCTCCATCTTTCTGACTGTTTGAACAAAATAATCAGTAGAAATTCAGGTAATTTAATTTATTCTGGACGCTGTTTGCTCTGTAAAGCAAATCCTGTTTGAGTTGATATATCTACCAGGAAATTAATATCTCTGGGACTGAAAATATCACCAGACAATATAGTATGTGGGTTGGGAGGTGTATCTATATCAGACTGTGCATTAATGGCTTTCACATGCCCAGGAGGAGTCTTTAGGTGATATAGTACCTAGTGTATTACAGCTGCATAAGGCTGCAAACACAGTCAAATGTCTCAACATCCATATACGGTTATTTACTGATCCCCGTCATTCACGTACAGCCAGCAGCTCTGTGGTCCTCGTGGCCTCCGAGTCAGATTTAGAAACTTACCTCTCAACACCGTCTTCTGTGTTAGCCACAAAACCACCCTCCTTTCACAGCTGCAGCAGCAACGCCCCGGGCAGTGCAGCAGAGTAACGTCTACTACAGCTCTGGCTGCAGGAAGTGTTGGCTTTGGAGAAACTTGCTGACTTCTAAGTTGGTTTCTTTCCCGCCCACCCCCTTCTAATTTTCCAGCTGACTTCGGCTTCTGTGCCCAGATCACTCCTGAGCAGAGCAAACGCAGCACCATGGTGGGGACCCCGTACTGGATGGCACCTGAAGTGGTGACGCGGAAAGCATATGGGCCCAAAGTGGATATCTGGTCGCTGGGGATAATGGCCATCGAGATGATCGAAGGAGAGCCTCCCTACCTCAATGAGAACCCCTTGAGAGTAAGCGAGTATCTTCTGCCTGCAGGTCGTCGCTAAGCTTACTGGGCGGTAAAGGAGGCAGGTGAATCCTCCAGTCCAGTTTCACCGCATGCAGCCCTGTATCTCCTTAGATGTCGTAGTGAGAAGATGGAGATAGTGGCCTCGTTTAACTCAACTTATGCCAGTTGCCAGGCCATCGGGCTGCTCCCATTGGATGTGCAGAGTGATGTTCTCAATACGAAACAGATATGAAACCTCCTGACAGATTTCCGTTTCTTTTGAAAATTCATCCAGGAAGTTTCTTGCATGAAATCCTGAAATTGGATGAATTCTCAGTTCCTTGAATGCTTCATCCTGAAGCAGCAGCAAAACTGCTTGTTTCTGCAAGATGTTAAAAGCTGCTTCAGGGTCTGCTGGACATCTTTTGTAAGGAGCCAACTGCTTCTTTATCGGACTGACCTTTTAGGCCTCGTCAGCTCAGGCAAAGTACCAGCAGAACAAAATCTCCTATTCATTCAGGAGTACCTTCCCATGAGGATACAGTTCTCGCAGGAGTCCAGCACTGGTAGAGTCGTGCCAGTTAACTTCCCTATGTAAACACAGTCTGGAATGTTGTTTTTGTCCTCCTAATCCCTTGAGAGGGCTGCAGGATCCAAACCCAGATTACGAGGGTAAAACAATAAAGGATTGGATCCCATCCACATAAAAATAGGGCTGGCAGCTATTATGTTTGCTGAAACTTAGGCATTGATTAGTCACCCTGATAAGGTGGGGTTTTTTTCCTCCCCATTGAAATGAGGGGAGGGAGAGGAGAAATGGGTGTCTCTGTGACCCAGAGATGGAATCTAACCTTCAGAACCTCCTGTTTCTTTGGTGCCTGTTTTTGCTTCAGGCCCTGTATCTCATTGCTACTAACGGGACTCCAGAACTGCAGAATCCGGAAAAGCTTTCACCCATATTCCGAGACTTCTTAAATCGCTGTCTGGAGATGGATGTGGAAAAGAGAGGATCTGCGAAAGAGCTACTACAGGTAGGTGGTGGGGGTTGGCGCTGAACCAATGTGATTCTGTCATCCCAAGCGAGGCCAGGCTTGTGGCGAATTCTTGGTTGGGGTCTTAAATGCACCATCAGCTGAAGGCGAAGACACAACTAAGGTAGCCTGCCAGAAAAAACCCCAAACAACAACCCCAAAACCCAAATCTATAATGAAGTGTTAACAGACTACTCCCTGTTTATGCTGTACTTGCTACTAGCAGCAGCTGTGCAGCGTGTTCTGTAACCAGCCTCCAGTAATAGCTGTGCCCCAGGCCTGCCAAATGCTGAGCCCCTTAATTCCTGTGGCTTCTTCACACAGCTGGCCATGACATCTGCATGTGTTGTCATGGTCTGGCCATGCTTGCTGCGATTTGGACAGCAGAATGACTTCTAGCTATTGGATGTTCTGGTGGAGGGATCGCAAAGCTCTTTGAAATACAGATGGCTTGATTAACTGGGGCAGTTTGGCACTACCACATTTTGCCAGATTCTACCCCTGACAGAGATGCTGGAACAAAGCTTGTGAGATATCTTAATCATAGAATCCTTTGGGCTGGAAGGGACGTTAAAGATTCAACCCCTTTGGCATGGGCAGAGACACTTTCCACTAGAGCAGGTTGCTCAAAGCCCTGTCTTACCTGGCCTTGAACACTGCCAGGGAGGGGACAACTACAGCTACTCTGGGCAACCTATTTCACTGTCTCACCACCCTACCATCAGTTATTTCACTGAAAACTGGTGTCCTCCCTGGTGGAAGGGAAGGGCCAAGCTGCTAGGTCTTTTACTGACGCAGATGAGAGGAGTAGTTTGTGTGTTCCTTCTGTCAGATTTGCCATGGGGGTAGGAAATGTAGCTCTTTGTAAAATAGATCTGTGATCAGGGGCACTCAGACCTCAACCGTGAGACAGTTCCTCTTCATGTTTTCCCTTCTTTCTGCTGGTTCATCTAGTGGTTTCAGTTTTGGAGGTGTTGCTGCCTTCTGAGACCGTAATGAAGCATTAATCACTGGCAGAATGGCAGTAGCTGAAACATCACTTTTTCTTCTGGACTTTCCAGCCCCAAAATATCGGAGAGCAGTAATGTTCTGTCCCTTGGAGCAGGAGAACATTTTGACTGTAATATTTCTGCCTCTTTTTAACTACCTTTCAGCCTCTCATTGTTTATTTTTTTTTCTGTCTCTGAAGCATGTTGCCTTGAGTGATTGATGCCTTCTGATGCTTAGAGTCCTGGGGGATATAGTTGCTTTTTGTTTCCAGAACTGTTTGTGGACTTGCCCTACGTGCCTTCACTCTCCTCTGAGAGCCGTTTTGACAATCGATATTGTTTTACTGAACAGAGCACCTTGTATTGGGAGACTGACTGACAGGTTCTGTGTTGCACACTCTGTGCCGCTTTCCTAAATTTCAGCTGCTTTGCGGATTTCTAATATCCAGAGGAGGCCAAGGCGGTGCTTTCACCAGACCCGTGATAACTTCAGGCAAGCTCCACAAATGTGTGGTGGTGATAGACCTTTTGGTTTCACCTCTGTGGAGATTAGAGCAGGCTGTTAGGCTTCATATGGGTCTAAGTGCCAATATTTTGAGTAGCCACTGGACTTCTGGGGCATGTTCTGAAGAATTTAACTGGTTTTCTTTTTTCTTCTTCCTAGCACCAGTTCCTGAAAATTGCAAAACCTCTGTCTAGTCTCACTCCTCTGATTCTCGCAGCTAAAGAGGCAGCCAAGAACAACCATTAAAAGTGGGGGAGTCAACGCAGTCATCGTGTCAAGACTTTTAAGTGTTCATTTCAGAGACTGAATTACCTGCCCCTCTCCCCTTCTGCTCCTCCACAGGGGTGTTCTCAAACCCTTGATCTGCCCCAAAGGGTGGCAGAGGCCTTGTTTGCCGAACACGGAAGGGCACATAACGGGGACGTTGCTGATACCATGTAGCAAACTCTCTTTCCATCCTTGTGATGGGGGTGAGTGGGGAAGAGTGTTTTGTATGGCTGAGAAGATCTTTATGAGAACGTCTGAACCTGACCTACACGTAGTGAAGCCAGCTTGTTTTCCTATTTCTTACTGTGTTTATTTTTAAAAATAATGTGGAGCCTTAGACCATGTTTATCTTAATAAATTAAATCTTTTGCTGGCTGGACTTCTGCTTCTGGCAAGCTGCTATTCCACCACTGAGGCGGCTCTGTGCTTCAGATGGCTCGAGGAGGGATGGAAGCAGCAGCAGCAATGTGAACAGCTGGAGCAACTGAAAGGGGAACCAGGGCATGAACACGCATCCTTCCTACAGCACTGCTGGATGCTTCGAGGGAGCATGGAGAAAGCCTCTGTATGCTTCCTGCAGCCGCTGGAGAACTGCAGTTATGGATGATCTTTTTGCCAGATTGTGTGAATTGGGGCCCCTCTCCTCCCCCTTTAGTTTCCACTCAACTAGTTAAACAAATCTCAAACATTTCTGATGTTCTAGAAGGTAAATCACAGGAAAAATTGACAGAGAACCCTTCTAGGGTTATCTTATCAGCGCTGTGAGGCTTCTTAGAGACCCTTGCCCTGTATAATAAAGCAAACAGAGCAATTACTACTAAAAAGATAAGATTTGCCTGCAAAATGATGTCAAAAACACTTGTTTCTTAGAGCAAGTCCAATGGAACACAAACTGATCATGGATGCTGCTTTCTTGGAGATGTGGGGACATTCATTTTTTTAAATGATAGTGGTTTCTTTATGCTACTGATTCCTTTGGTTGTTAATAGTCTGTAAAACAACAGGGAACTCTGAGAGGGATTGGTTGTAAACACTGGGCTTATCTTCAACTGTGTACTGGGTTTTAATAAAACGACTGCTGCCTTTCTTAACTTGGGGCTGAGGGAGGACTGGAGAATTCACTGTCACCAGACCGGTCTGTCAGATGGGGTTATTGTTTGTATCGTCACTGGCTGCTAGAATGTGCTGGATGATGTAATATTGTCTCCTACCCCCTTCTTCTGTAGTCCTTTGGAATAGCAAATGGCTTTCAGGGGAGTAACTTTACACACTGAGAAAATCAATGGAACTGGGGGAGCTGCTTTCTCTGTACTGCTTTGGTCATTTATGGGATGAGTTATTCTGGAGTAACCTCTCGTCTCTCTCCAAATCACTTGTGTTGCACAGAAACTCAGTCCTGCTTCTTGCTGAGAACTGCTGCTGGCTCAGCCCTTTCCTCTCTGCACCTGGGTTTTAATTCAAATATATTTTTCTGGTTTGCTCCACAATACGTGACAGCTATCACACTAGTTAGACTGGGTGTAGATAGTTTGCGACGTCTTTTGCTTCTGTGGTGCCTTCTCCCACCCTTTGTGCTCCTGGGTGGTCATTGCTTGACACAAGGCTGAAGTCCATTGCCACGCTCTGCAGCCTCTCTTGCTTTGTGGATATATATTTCATCTCCCTGTAACATGAATAGTTTCCCTTCACAAACCTTGTATCCACGGATTAATTCCTTGGGCAAAACAGTGATGCTGCCAGCCTGTAGAGGTGTGTGATGTATCAGTGATCTCCTATGCTTGGAGCTTAGGTGAAGATTGCAAAATAGAAGGCCGCTACCTTTGAGTAATTCCCTGTGAAAAGGACTTTGTTTGTATTTCCTCTGGAAGACTCAAGCTGGTGTACGTGGGAAGAAAGGAATTAGGGGCTAGATCTCACTTGACCTAGAATCTCATATGGCTCTGCTCTTAGAGATGTAGTGATTGACTCTTTGACAGCATAGGATTAAATCCAAATGTAGTGTCTCTGACTTCCCTTTAACCCTCTTCCCCTCCCCACCCTCTGCATCCCATTGAGATGAGAACCAAGAACCTTAACACGGATATGCTCATGTGTGGGCTTATTTTTCTACAGCAAGATTTCTGCTGAATTTACCTGAAGAAGGTAAAAAAGGTTATTTGTATGCGTTTAAGTTGCTCTTCTGGATTCTCTGTGGCCTAGTGGAATCAACATGGATGTATCCCTCTTCCTATGCTCGTGATGTGCTTCTGTCCCTTTGACTTTCACTTGGAGTCCGTCCTGACTGGTTTCTGTGAGCTGTTTGACAGGGGGGTTGCCAAAAGCCTTTCATTCTTCACCGGGAGGCTGCAAGACTGTGACCAGAGTCGTGTATCATCTTTTTCTTCTTGCTTGTGATGGGTGGGAAAAGAAGATGATGGCTACAGTGTGCCTGGACCTGGTTTCAAGTTAACAGTCATGTCATGTTTTTATGTTCTCAGACAATCTTTAAAAATGTTGTAACTACCTTAAACTTAGGAGAATGTGGTTGATTCTTTGTTGTTGTTCTGAAACACATCCTTCATGCTGCCTTCATCTGTGTGTAGCCCGGGGTCAGGACCTGTGTTAGCTCTCACATAGCCCTTTACAGCACCTTCCTGTCTCAGAGAGCTCTTAAATAGTGACTCTCTGACTTAAAAATTAACCTTTGGGGCTTATTTTTCTGAGAACATCTTGACTCTGCTGTGATCTGAAAGCAGCTCCAACTAGAGAACATTTTTTTAACGTGCTCTGTGAACTGATTCGCCTGAGCCGAAACCATTTTTAATCACAGCCCTTAATTATTTATTTGCCTATTAATATAAAGTCTCTCTTACATATTAGAACATGAAATATTCAATCATTTGAGTATCCTTTCAGAAAACTGGCTTCCTGTTTGAGGGATCTCCAGTAATCCTATACCAGAAATGATAGAACATGCTACAGCTTACAGAGGGCTTGGTGGAGGAAGAGGCTAAAACTCATCTTTTCTAAACCACAGAAGATTGTCTTATTTAAGAAGCAACTAGAAGCTTTGAGGGACACTTCCTACATTTCAAGAAAGGGCATTGACGATTATTACTTTAGCTGTAGGTGTTCTTTAACCAATCAATTAATTTGGAGTTCACCGGGGCCAAGAGTTTGTGTGAGGGAGGCATGCACAGACCCTGTGTGCCTTGAAGAAGGCAAGTTTGCGATGCCGAGAGTGAAGACCCGGGTCAGGGATGGGGAGGGGAGGGCAGAACTTGCTAGTTTAGTTGCAGCAGCCATAGCCCACCTTTAGCCATCCCCAAAATGTCTTAATTGAATAGACGTTTTTTTAAAGGACATAAATCTGGCTGGTGGGTTGTTAGAGGCTCTTCCCCAGACAGTCTTTAAGCTCCTACCAAACCACGTTCCCCTTTTAAACAAAAGGGGTGCATGCTTTTCTCCAGCAAGGAAGCTCCTTGAGAAAGGAGGTTTCCATGGAGACACTTGCTTGACTTAAATGATCTGGTTAGGGCTTGAGAAGAGGCTTGGGGGGTAAGCACCACATCGACACAAAAGCCAGTATTTTGTGAAGCGACTGGGGTTGCAGCAGTGTTTTCTTTCCATCCTGATGCCCCTTTTCAGGGGCCTGGGTTTGAAAATGTGCCAAAAATGTTGCCTGGTCAGAAATGTGAGGAGTGTAAAAGGCTGTCACTTCTTCGCTGGGATCTCTGGTAACATCCTGATCCATCTGTCTCTCAAAATGCCGCGGGTTGGTGTAAGTAGGGCACATTTGCAGCAAAGCACTGGGCAAGAGTGGACTGCAATGGCCTGTGAGTAGGTACTTGCTTCCTTAAAGCTGTCCTTGGCTGACACATAAATTGGTCCAGACCAAAGTCCAAGAATAATACTAGTTTGAACCTCACTCCTAATTAAGAGCCTTCATAATCCATTTGCACAGTGGATCATGACATCTCTAATGTTAAAATAGTTAAAGGTGAAGTCTGAGTCTCCCTCTTCCCACCATAAAATATTGAGACTTTTTGACGGCTTCTTATTCCAACAGTAGAGGAGAGGCTGTAGATGTATTTCAGGGTCATAAGCCCAACTGGATCAAGCCTATAGAAAATTAATGCTCAAGGATCTCATAGTTGGTTGCTAATGACAGCTCACAGCATCAAAGAGGAGATCTTAAGAGGAGCAGCTGCCAACTTTGACAGGGAATAGCCAACAGCAGTGAAACAACAGTACAGAGAGAATCCTGCTGCCAAAATGGATGCCTGCAGAGAAGTGGTGGGATGAGCTGCTGAAGAATGTGGAGCTGGCCCAAAGGGTGCAGGGGTATGATGAAGCCAAGGTTAAAATTCAATTGCACAATTGCTGAGGAAATTCAGGGTGTGCTGCAGCATCTTGAGGCAGTGATATCTCTGAAGGAGGAGAGCAGAAAGGAGCCTGGGCAAAGGAAGAGGTGCTGGAAGAGGAGTGTGGAGCAGCAATATGGCTTTGAGTCACAGCGCGAGCTGAGAGAGCTGGAGCTTATCCAGGAGGTTCGCAAAAATGTCAAAATCCAGCTGAAGAGGGAAAGCGGGAGCTAGAAGGGAGGAGATGGCCCTGATGTGCCAACGAACTGAAGAGAGAGGGCAGGTTTCACGGCTGTGTGGACCAGCAGGAGAGGATTTAACGCAGGCTCCGGGGGATGGCAAGCAGCTCGTTCCCGGTTGCCTCGCAGCATCGGTACGGTGTCACTTTGCAGTTGGCACTGCTTTGGGATCATGTCAGCAGCCACTGGGCTTTGGTCTCGTGCTGGTGAAGAAGCCTTTTTGCTCTGCGCCTCCTGATTTCTGGCTGCAGCTTTCGTCTGCTGGGAGATGTCTGTGTGTCATGTCCCACCTGGAAATAGGGGGGCTGTTGCTGTTTTCAAATCCACTAATTAATGTGTTTCTCTGCATTCTGCCTTGGCGTAACCCTCCTGTAGTGCCGGGTTTGTTTAATGTGTGAGGTCAGCTCTGCCATTTTAAAAATAAAATTGAAACCTTAAATAAAACCTGGATGAATGACTCTGCTTTCCTTCACTTGCTGTTTCAATGATGCTCACAGTGACAGGAGAACTGAATGGGGGTGCTTGAATGAAGGGTCGTGTTTCTCTGGTCTGTCTTAATCAGCATTTAATTGATTGAGAAAAGTGAGTACGCTAAAAGTTGTTGCAGCAAGTGTGATTTTTACCACTCAGATGTAGTTAACTCTCTGACAAACATCAGTCTAGAGGCAGAATCTAGATCATGGCTTGAGGAGGAAGAGACTGGCAAGGGAGATTGTTGTCTCCTGGTTGTTTGTTTTCTGCTTGCTTGGTGTCTGAGGCTCCTTGTCCTGAGAAGGAAATCAGTAGAGGGTTTGGATTAGGTACCTACAACCATTTTCCCCAGCATTGCTCTTTCTTGGGGGGTCAGTAGGATGAGGCTGATGCCAAGAGCAGGAGTTCGTTGTCCTTCATACTTGTTTGCTCAAGTGCCTCATTGCACTGTGATCTGGGAAGGACGTGTGTGCCACCACAACCCTCCTTCTGCAGTTCATCTCCTGCTTGTAAAACCTCAGACCTGGATGTTTCACTCTGAAGTCCAAGAAACCCAACCCAGTGCTGAGAGGATTTTCTGAGCTCAGCCTCTGAGGAACATGGCTGTGAGCAGCATCAGGAAGCTCTGCCAAGCTCTCACAAGTCAGCTGGGTGCTGAGCCAGGTTTTAGAGATGGCACTGGAAGAAAAGAGAACACCTTGAACAGGGAACTTTACATAACCAACTAGAATAAGGCAATAGGTGTTCCTTCCTAAAATCCCCTCTGCTCAGAACAGCTGCTCTGGGTGAAGACTGCTTTCCAACAGCTTTTTTTCAGGAAAGCCAGAGGAAAGACCTGTTTCTCTGGGGGTGTTTTTGTGAGGATGAGAGGCCCTGTCACTTGGGCAAGAGCAGCGTTGCAGCCCAGCTGGCTGGGATGTGTAGCATCCACGTTGGTTGTCCGTTAGAGAAAAGAAGCCTAAGCAGGTCGCCACTAACTACTCCTCTGAAACTTCACAAAGCAGGGCACCAGGCAAACCTGATCCTGGCACTGAAAGTGCCCCTAGAAGTGGTTGGTGTTTGGTGGCTCTGCTGTCTGCCCCACAGAGGATGCATGGTCTATCTCTAGTTACCATTCTCCATGATTTCTGGGGAGAACTGTGTCTTCTCTTCCCTTGAGATGAACCTGGTTGAATTGCCCAGCAGTGGTTGTGGGTAGGAGATATTAGACAATGAATGATTTCAAAGCTTTTAGAAATGGTTGATGTTGGTTTCAGGAGGTGTATCTCACCTGAAGGCTCTTCAGAGCCTTACTGAGCTTCCTCAGTGGAAGGTGACTTCATAACCAAACTTAAATAGCATGTTGGGGTTTTTTTTTAACAGCTGAATCACTTTTGGAGGGTCAGATACCTAATACTGAAGTTCTCAGCCTCTAACCAAACATGTATACAAAACCGAGGCCTCAATATGTCATCGCTAAGGAATCCCCTATTGAAGTTGGCCAAGGCACAGCTCACCCTTTCAAGCCTTGGTGTCTGGCCATTGTGGGTGCATTTCTGAGGTCCAGTACAGCAGAACATGATGTCCAGCACCGCTCTCCTCAGCTGCTGGTGTCTGTGCCGCAAGTCTGTGGTTGCATCTTTTAAACAGAGAAAAGGAAGGACCCACTCAGCTGCATTGGGACAGGCAGACCCATGGCAAAGGAGATGAGCTTCTCCAGCTGGTCAAGAAGTCTTGGAAGTCTTCTGGGTGCTGCTAAAAATGAGGGACCCAGCAACGCATCATCTGCATGAAGTGCTGCAGTTTGGTCAAGACGTCCTGGCTGCAAAATACATCCCAGCTCTGGTCCTCTGTTCCCAATGCCTCATTTTCTTCCATCGGCACAGGAAGGAAACTCCCATGTGACTATCTCAGATGGGTGTCCTGAGGCCATGGGGGCAACTATTACTTGTTCTGTGGGACTTCCCCTGGACCTTTGAAGTTTCCCTTCTTCATTCCTAAATTTAGTGCCTCATCCTCTTAGCTCCCGTGTGCCTCTGGGGTGAGGTTTACAGGGAGGGGCGATGCCTTGCGTCAGACCAGCTGATCTACAGAGGGGGAGCCGGGGAGGAAAGACAGGGAGAAGCTTTGGGGAGCATACAGCTTCAGATCTGAGCCATACAGTGACCTGGCAGCAAAATCCTGGTGGGAACAGTTACTCCATGTGTCACTGCAGTGTAGTGGTTAATTTAGGAGTGAAATGGGGGTATTAGCAGTAGGAGAAGCAATATGCTGGTAGGTACAACTGAGATGGTCTTATCACACGCTGCAAGGAAAACTGCAGCACCTCATGCAGATGATGCGTTGCTGGGTCCCTCATTTTTAGCAGCACCCAGAAGACTTCCAAGTTTCAGCTCCCAAGTTCATCTTTTGGGAGGATTTGTACCTTGACCAGGGTGAGCAGGGAGCTTGCTGGGCTTTCCTGGGAGGTCCTTCCCTATTCCTGGGGATGTAATGCCCTCTCCTGGCAGCTGCACTGGGGATTTGTCTCCTTTTATGTTGCTCATTTCCCATGAGCAGTGTAAAAAGAAGCTTTTTATGGTTTTTCTGGAGGCTGCATGCTGAAGGCAGCCGGCACACACCAACAGCGATAAGGAGATGATCATGACACAGGACCTGGTGCCCTGGTATGGCCGTTCCTCTGTGATCACCCCATCCCCAGCTTTGCTCTTGTCTCATTTTTAAGATACTATTTACACTTATGCATTGCAGCAGCCTCCTCAGGGAAACGTCCCTCTCAGGCCAATGGTTATGTGTGAGCCATCAAGGACAGGCCCTCTGCTCCCATCACAACACAGGTCCCTGATGCTGGGTCCTCTGGGTCTATCAACAGGGTGGTGTTTGCAGACACTCCCATGCTTCCCCTGGGTCTGATGGGGCTTTCTGGTGGGTCAGATCTGTGCTGACAAACTGGGTAAGCCTGATAAGGCAGAAGACACGTGTCTGGTGGGTTTGAGCCTCCCTCTGCGAGGCACTGCTGACTCCCCTCCAAATGAAGCCATGGGTGAAGTGAAGCAGAACCCATTCCTCTTCCTATACCTTGTGCCCCAAACCCACTGATCTGCATAAATTTGAGAGTAGCAGCTCTTCTGGCAGTCAAGGTCAGGATCTTGCAGGCCATGTGTGCAGCTGTAATGGTGTCCAGAACTGAAGCGTGGCTGGATCGTGACCTGAAGGGCAGTTTCTCACTGGTGGAGAGCTGAAATGTTCAGAGGCTGATCCTGGGAACTGGACTGGCACAGGAGGGTAGTGAGCTGGGGTGCAAACCGCTCTCCAGCCCCACTCATTTTCATTCCCCAAGCTCATGCATGAATGATGATCCCCTAGGTGGGATGCATCCACTGCTTTCTTCTAGTCCCCGCATTTCCTAAACTTGTCAGGCTCTCACCACACCTCTCACCCAAGGCCTTTGTCTTTTGTAGGCACTTCAAAGCACCCTGGGCTTTAGGAACAGCTCAACTCAGGGACTCTATAAATTGCCCCATTGCCTTTGCCACCCTAAAGAAGCTGGCAGGCAGGTCTCAGCCCATGGAGGACCATCTTGATCTCAGTGGCAATGATGGGACAGAGAGAGATGGCCCACACCAGGCACTGTCCAGGCATGTGCAAGAGCTTAAGGGAATGACTCCGCCCGTGTTGATGTGCTGGGAAAGGGACATCTCATCCATGGTGGCTCCCTCTGGTCAGCCTGGGTCTGCTGGCCTGGACCACCCACCTGTGAAGAAGGTGAGAATTGGCTCACGAGGTGTCTGGTCTCATCCTGGTGACTACAAGTGCCACCCAAGAGCCTCCATGGTGACAAATCATCGTGACCTGGGCTGGGAGAAATGGGGTCCAGCATGGGTTTAAGACCCTGAGTGGTAGAAAACATCTGTGCTGACCCAAAACGGAGCATCAACTCTGAGCCCCCACAAAACTCATTGGGACTCAGGAGCATCACACACTCTGCAGTTCCCTGAAGGGTGACCCAGGTGGTTTATAACCCTGTGTTAGTGGGGGACCTCATTGTGACATTCCTGCAGAGAAGGATGTCCCCACCACCTGGAAGGGGAGTATCTGGGAAGGGGCTAGCATGGTCCTCCAGATTCACCCTCCAATGAGGAGCATCAGGCAGTAGGAGGCAGCACAGAGCAGCTGCCCTTGTGTTCATAAAACAAAATCCCAAGGTGCTTCACACCTGACAGCCATCACACTCCCCCTGCAACCATTGTCACATTAAATTGCTTGGGCACAGAAACATTTGGCCAAGGGATGGTTTATCGGATCCTCTTCTTCCTCACTGGTCCTAGCATCTGCTTTTTCCTTCTTATGCTCCCTTGGCCCTTGAGGGTAACTCAAGTTGCAACCTCCTGGGTGTGCTGGTGTGTTGCAACCCCCTGAATTTTACAAAGAAAGAGCAAAATGATGATGTCACATAAAGGACAGCCATAAAAATGGAAGAAGGGTGAGGACCGTCTCTCCCCCTCTTTTCTCAATCCTCTCTCAGCCAGTCCACAACACCAGCAGCAGCCAGTCCCACTGCAGGAGAGCGGGTGGCTGAGTTGCTGCAGCAACGGCTGCGAGAGGCAGAAAGAGTCACTGCCAGCCGATGTGAAGGGCAATGTGAAAGCTCATGTGGCTACCATAC
>NW_010387779.1:76555-81227 GCF_000710305.1 Buceros rhinoceros silvestris
GGCGGGGAGGGGCAGAAAGAGGCCCTGCCAGCCGCTGTGAAGGGCAATGTGAAAGCTCCTGTGCCTACCATCCATCCATTCATCCACACATCACAGCTTGCACTTGTGCTGGGGAGCTGGTTCCCCAGGGTTGGGCCGCATGATGAATCTGTTTGGTCTCCCCTCACTGCCTGCCTGAGGGATGCAGCTCACTCAGAAACGATGCTGAGCCTCAGGAGACAATTTTGCCTATCTAAGTTGATTTTTTGAGTTTAAATTGTGACACTTGGATTAAGTTTTGTGCTTGGTGGGTTGCACACTCAGGAAGAATCTGGTCTTTGGCACATCTTGATGGGCTCTGCATTATTGGCACAGGCTGCCCAGGGAGGTGGTGGAGTCCCCATCCCTGGAAGTGTTTAAAAGCCGTGTGGATGTGGCGCTGAGCAACATGGTTTAGGGACTCTGGCAGTGCAGGGTGAACAACTGAACTCAATGATCTTCAAAGTCTCTTCCAATGAGATGATTCTATGATTGATTCTATGATTATTCACAGCCACTGCTGTCACTTGGAGAGGGACAGCAGAATTTCTTGGGAGCAAGTGGGCTCTTCTCTCAGAACAATAAGTCTGATCAATCCATGAGAGAAATGAGGGTGAAGGAGGTATCCCAGGATGCAGAAGCAGGGCTGGGGCTTGGCTGCTCTGAAGGCTTCCCTGGAGCCATTATCCCGCAAAAGCTGCTGCTCCCCATTTGCAGCAGATTTTGCCCTGAGTCTTCCTGCACTGACAATTTGGGAGGGCTGATGATCTCCCTGATTTTTGATGTTTCAGAGCTCTGTGTCAAAGGGTTCAGGCTGGGAGATGGGGAGAGAGACCCCACTGCAACCTTGTCTCCTGGGGCTCAGCGTGAAGCTGGCTGCCAACATCTTTATACTTGGACATGACACATGTTGTAGGTCTGGTGGCTTCTCTGCTCTCTTATGATAGGGTCATAAGAGATGATAGGGTCACTTCAGGTCACCCCCTCCTTCTCCCTCCCTCACCTCCCTTATCATTCCTGGAAATGCCATAAATGGTGCACTTTCTGTAATTAATCTTGCAGGGATGTCATTACCTGCATGAGTCACCTGCTGTCAAGGCTCTGCAGCAGCTCGTTGTGCAACCATGAAGTGACGAGGGGACGCACAAGCACAGCCCAGAAAGGGGGACACACATCATCTGCTTTGTGCTGCCAAGGCAAGGCATTGCAACAGGGCAAATGTGCCGAGATGGGCAGGACTTAGGGTGGGAGGACGTGAATTTATGTATTTCCCAACAAAATACTCCACATTGTGGCTGGCAGTTGGGCAGGGAGACCACCCCCACTCCCTGTTTGTGCCATTTTCCTCCTGGTTTTATCTTCTCCTGTCACAGAGACAAAACTCACCAGAGTTCAAGGCTGAGCTGCCTCACTGATATCCTTGGGGTGGGTTTGTACAGCACCAGTCTCTTGCAAGAATTTTCTTTATGGGCCCATAAACTCCAAGGCTGGGCTCACCGGTGGCAGGGCTCCAGCAGATCCTTGCTCGCCGTCATTGTCAGCTGCTGGCAGGGCTGGGACACTGATGGGGACACCGGGTGTGGATTTTGCAGTTGAGATAAGCTGGTGAACTCTGAGCTGAAGATATTGAAGCCAGAGTAGCCTCTGCCCAGCTGGTGAGTCTTTTCCAGGTATTTCAGAGCTCTGAGGGCTTTGCATCACTGTACCCAGAAGAACCCCAAAACACAGCATTATTTTAGGGCAAAGAACAGGGATATTTGCGGTTTCTTTGCTTGTTAGGAGGTGGGGCTATAGTTGTGTTTTAAATAAACTTTTTCATTTGTCAGGGCTCTTCTCTCCATTGCAGGGAGCTTTTTTGCTCTGTTGATGTTACTCAACCCTGTCCCCTTATCTCCTGCCTACCCCTTGGAGTCCATCCATGCCATGAGGATGCAGCAGCTGGAAGAAAGACAGAGCAGGCAAGGATGATGGTGAGGTCCCCTCAGAAGGTATTTCAGGGTGCACTGACCTTGCTGCTGGCTTCTAAGGCAGAACAAAGCTCTTGGGCTCTCTGAACTCTCCGCTGTTCCTCAAACTCGATAAGCCACCCCCACACCATGCCTCCCCTGGACATGGACCTTTGGGACCTGAGCATGACCCTGTGACGAAGCTGGGATCAACACAGCCAGAAATACCCAAGGAGAAAAATCCAGTGGATCAACTCAGGAGATTAAAACTGCAAAGTACCTAGAAAAGCTGCTGTTGCTGCTCCCTACATCTCATCAGTGCCATTAGCCATCTTAATCTCACGCTTTCCTGCCCTATCACATTTCCAGGAATCAGACCATAAAACAAGTAGTATTTCTAGAAGCTCACACACAGTCCCATGCTACTTTGCTCCAGCCATCTGAGTGTTAACTGGATGATGATCAGCAATAAAAACAGCTGCTTCTACCTCCATAACTTGCAGTTCCCTCATTTATTTAATATTCCAATTCCAGAGGGAGACGATGATATTTTAGGACATAGTTCTAAGTAAAGAGTAGCAATACTGCTTTTAAAGCGGAACTCTTATGTACCGTGTGCTCATCATTAGGTTTCAGAGTGAACCAGGCTGGCTTCTCTGTAGCTCATCTTCTGATTGAAAGGTTTTCTTTATAATGTGAGCTGCCCAAAACCTGCTGGACCATCATTTCTGCCCTGTTCTTCCCATCTCTGTTTGCAAGGGCAGTTTGCAGATTTTGCTTTTGAGGAACCCTCTGATCTGCCTTTTCATCCAACAAGAAAAATCCCAATGTGAAAGACCACAGGGATGAAAAAACTCCACTTGTGCTGTTTCAGAGAGCACTCCGGGGTGTGAGGGGATGTTTCTTCAGCCTCTCATGCAGCAAAGAGCTTCTTAAGAGGATCTGGGTGAGGTTGTGCAGCCCGAGAAAATTTACGGTGGGATTTTGTCTCTCTGCAAGCCCAGGGTTACAAAATACAACTGCACAAACTGCTTTTGTTGTGCTGATCTGCTCTCTCTCCCCCTCCGAAGGAAGTTATGTGTCTAATAGGATTTAGATATTAAAGCCCAAAACCATGAAAAAAAGTAAAATAAGCAGGTTTTGCATCTGGGGGTTGCTCAGATTCCTGCCTGTGGCTTACAGCTGTAGGACACATTTTCACAGAGGAGGCTTGGCAGTTTTAGTTCTGAGGATCAGTAATGACACGTCTTGCCTGAATTCCCTTTGGGATATTTCTTCAGACCCCGTCCTTTGGACACCTAATTCTGCCAAGGCAGGACTTGAACACCAGCCTCTTCTGTTCTGGGTGGGCTCCCCCACAAGTCCCCAGCATCTCCCAGAGCCACGCAACGAGCAGCTGCCCGCGTCCCATCATGAGACTTTCATTTTCCCAGCCTTGGGAACTGAATTTATTAAGCCTCGTGTGGCCCCTCCTACTGTGGGAGGGACGGCTCTAGCAGCCTCGCTAATACTGGGTGTCACACAGCGGTGCCACCATTCAGGTCCGGAGTGTCACAAGCAAAGGACACAGCAACCCAAGTGCAACAGAAAGCAAAAATATCCCCTCCGTGTGCACCCCGGTGAGGTAAGTTACCTCCTTTCTCCTAACTCTTCAAGATGCTCCTGCCCCGTGAACTGTGTCCCTGCCTGCTCTTTCCTGCCTGCCCTAAAAGTTGGCTCCGGAGCAGGGGGATGGTGGGTGGATTTCTTTGACTTCTCCCATTTTCTTTGGACTTTTGAGTGTGTTGGTTGGGATGCATCACCAAGCCACCGACCCAGTTCCTGCCTGGGTTGCAGAGAGAAACAAAGCCTGGAGAGCCGGAGGATGGATGGAGAGAACTGGTAACAAAAGGGGAGAGAAGGGGGTGCTTTGTGAGGGGGGGTGGTTCTGGTTGCTGCTTGGGAAGAAGAAGGTGCTCAGCAGCCCAGCTTCACTTTTAGGGTCTGCACTGGATGAGTTGGCTGTGACCTGTTGAGGGGGGAAACAGGAACTGGGATGAGACGTGAGCTGGTGATCCGGAGCCAGGGCAGCGGCGGGAGGGAAACGGCAGTCGAGCATTTGCTATGCTTGGGATAAAGGGCTGTTTCCATAGTAAAAGGGAGAAAGGAGCCTCTCTCTTTCTTCCTCTGAGCTTTCCTAGCGTGTGAACAGGGAGGTTGTCTCGGGAACAAGTAACCCATGAAAGGGCAACCTCTGGGAACAGCTGTAAAGACTCAGGACCTGGTTGGAAAGGCTGGAAGAAACCCAGGTCCAACATTTGCCCCGCCAAGGACGCTGGGCAGCGGCGGGAGGAAAACGGCATGCGAGCATTTGCTATGCTTGGGATAAAGGGCTGTTTCCATAGTAAAAGGGAGAAAGGAGCCTCTCTCTTTCTTCCTCTGAGCTTTCCTAGCGTGTGAACAGGGAGGTTGTCTCGGGAACAAGTAACCCATGAAAGGGCAACCTCTGGGAACAGCTGTAAAGACTCAGGACCTGGTTGGAAAGGCTGGAAGAAACCCAGGTCCAACATTTGCCCCGCCACTGCATGTCACTGTGGGAGTGTTGGTGTTTGAAGAGCAGCTCTTTTGAGCAGGATTTGGCCCTGGTTTTTGTCTGCTTTTTTTGTCCGAATACTTCCACATTATTTGCAGGTGTAACAATAATTACCAGTGAAAAGGGGGAATTCTCA
>NW_010387779.1:81347-103843 GCF_000710305.1 Buceros rhinoceros silvestris
GAAAGAGTGAAGTTTAATTCAGGGTCGGGTGCTCAGCTGATGTGAAGCTAGGGACCAGCACCAGAACAGCTATGGGTTGGATAGTGCAAACTTTGATTAGCTGGAGCTCCAGCCCGTGGTGCATATCATCTCCTCTTTTCTTCTGTGCTTGCTTCGGGAATCCTGATCTTGCAGCATTGTGTCTCTCAGGACTTACCCTCCAGCACATGATACCAGGTGGAAGAGCAAGAGAGAATGGAAATCATTTCCTGCAGCTGCTCAAAGCTTTTAATTAGCATTTAACAACAACGAAATAAAGCATAAAACACCACCAACAAAAAAGCATAATGTACCATGGGACGTTAAAAATGTTCTGAAAGTGAAGGGAGCCAAAGCTGTCACTTCCTTTCCAACTTGGCTATTGAAATGTTTCAGAGGTGTGCAAGATTTCCAGGGCCATTTGAAATCTTTGCAGAGAAAATACAAAGCTGGGTCTCACGACCAGTCCTGTGACTTTCCTCACGCCATGGCATTGGACTGAGGAGGTGACTGGATGGAGGCGAAGTCCCAGCTTGGTGGCTTTGCATGGGGGACAGGGTGGAGGGAGCTCAGAGGTGCTCCCCAGGGTGCTTCGTGGGGACTGCAATGCTCTGCATGCCCTGATAGGCTGGCTTTGGTCCAAACCCAACTCCAAATCTTGGGATGTTTTGACGCAGGAGGTCTGTAACTCATCTTGGAGTGACCACCTATAGTTTGGCTTATAGGGTGCCCCAGAGATCTCTGTGCTGTGTAAGAAAGGAGGGTGTAGGTCTGCTTTTTTAGGAGCAGATAGGATAAGAATTTGGCAATATCCTTTGGGCTCCAGATGTTACTGGAAGGAAAGAAAGGGAGCTGTTGTGGATAGAGCTTGGAGACGTAACCTGTGCTGCACCCTAGACCATGACTTCATGTCAGGATGAGCCCCGAGGGAAGCCACGGGCTTCGTGTGATGGACACTACTCTTCCAGCAGCATTCAAGGAGGACCCACAGCTGGATGCTTTTTGGTGGCTGAGAGGCTGGAATTTCATAAGATCCAAGTAAATGGAGGGTGCCCTTGGCTCATGATCTCTGTGACTCTCCCCACCAGTGGGACATTGATATCTGTTCTTTTTTTTGTCCTCTCCAGGAAAAAGGAGGGAAGAGTGATACTTTAGAGGGTTTAACATGCCCACATCTCATAGTGGTCTTATCCTCCTGTCATTGTTTGCCTTGCGAGTCTTTGTGGTGTCCCCAGGGAAGATGCTATATTAAGCATGATGAGGATCTGCTGTCAGGGTCAGGATGCTCCTGGCCCAGGTACTTTCTGATGGTTGTGTAGTCTGTGAGTGCACATGATGCTGTAGCAAGAGAGAGGTGAAGAACTCTGTCCTAGGACCCAAGGCCAGGTTGGATGGGGCTTTGAGCAACCTGCTCTAGTGGAAGGTGTCCTGCCCATGGTAGGGGGAGCAGAACTAGATGATATTTAAGGTCCCTTCCAACCCAAACCATTCTGTGATTCTGTAATTCATTCTTTGCAGGCCTGGTGCCAAGAGAAGGCTCTTGGGCACACAACAGTATGGCAGCTCTTTTCCTTAGTCAACACCTACATGGCAAGGTGACAAGGACAAGATGTTATCTGTGATGGTGGTGCACTACAGGAGCAGCAGGCAGGGTTGAGTGGGGGGGTTGTGTACATATGTGAATGAGGTTGTGGCTGCTGCCCATGGGGGCAGTTTTGATGTCAACTCCACTGTTGGGTGCAAAAAGAAGGAAGAACTTTTCTGCAAGCAGGGCACAGCAGCATGGGACATGCTCGAAGCATCACTGTGTGCCTGCATGCTCAGGCTGGAGTGTCATAGCTTGTGTAGAAATGCTTTGGAGTCAGTCCCTTCCTTACTCTCCCTCTTCATTTCCTCTGTTCTCCAATGCCACTGTGAGCAATTCCTTGTTTCTCCAGCCTCCATCTGCTCTAATTAGGCTGGAAGCCCCTGGAAGGTTTTCAGTCCCTGAGATACTGTACAGCACTGAGCCCCTGTGGCAATTACAGGTCCGATCCTCTCTGCTTCCCTAGCCTTGTCTGCTGCCTCTGATTCAGTCTGGTCCTTTCGGCAGCTGCTCTTAATCACTGGACTGATTTTGGAAAGTCTCCAGCATTGGAGAAATAAAAGACACTTTAGAAAATGGAGGAGGGGGGAAATTGGCTAAACCAATGGCTTTTTAAAAGACTACTTACTTCTTATGATGTGCTTGCTACTGATTAACCTTTGCTCCGTGTTTGCTTTAATTGATTCATGCCTTAAACCAGTCAGAAAGGTTCTGTGGGGTCATGGTGGCTCTCTCTTAAGGGCTTTCTTTCCCCGCAAAGCTTTTAAGAATTTTTGGCTGAGGAATAACCAGTTCTTCCAAGAAATGCAAGTAAATGACACCAACCCTTTTACCTTTTACGAGGTGCTGTAAGGTTGGGAACTATTGCCCTCGATAAGCCTGTTGGTGTCTTCCATGTGGTTCTACCCATGGGACCATGGGTAGTCCCCATGACTGCTTCATGTAACCCTGCATGGATAATTTCCATGGCTGACCTTTGCATGGCATCATGGATAGACCCGCAATCAGTGGGAGAGACAATTTGCAGGCAGTGGTGGCGCTGGCCTCTCCATGCTGCTGGCTGAGTGGCAACACGCGGCCCTGTCCATCTCTGTCCCTCTGGGGCAGGAGGTAAGACGTACTTGGCAGAAAAGGCTTTTTGGAAAGAGGTGGTGGTTGGGGTGGAAGGAGGTGAAACATGATCTATAGGTGTGAAAGGCTTTAACAAACATCGTCATCTGGGAGTTGCACCAGGACTGGTGTCAGGAGAGCCTTTATGGGACGTCAGAAGTTCACCTACTAGCTCCTGGAACCAAGCTGGTGCATTTTTGTTACTGTCAGCTGTAACTTCAGAACCCTCATGCCTTGACAGGCACAGACTTCCAGGGCTGGCTCCCAGCACAGGAAGAGCTAAACCAAGCCAGGAAAAACTGAGTAGGGCAAGGTTCATCATGTGCTTGGTGGTGCTTGGCTCTCCCTGATCCTGGCAAATACTTTCTTCATCCCATAAGCTGACATCTGCCTGGCCTGAGGTTTTCTAGGGGAGCATCTTCCAGGAGCCCTGGGCTTTGGTGCCCGTACCAAGGTAGTCTGTGAAGCCCAGGATGCAGAAGTTCCTTGGAAGAGATCTGGAAGGGTCACAGAACTGAAATAGGCTTGCTGGGTTTGAGTGATGAATGTCCCTTTGTCTTGGGCTGGGTTGGTGCCCTGGCACTCTGGACACTTTAGGGACGTGGTTTAGTGGTGACCTGGCAGTGGGACAATGGTGGGACTTGATGAGCTTAAAGGTCTCTTCCAGCCAAAACAATTCTGTGATTCTGAGACACACATGAGACAGTTCATCTGCCTTTGGATGAGTTGAGTGGTGTCCATTTCTCTTTGCTGGCTGTACTGGGAGTTCAGTGTGACTGTGCTCACAGACGAGATGAGTCAAACTGCTCTTCCAGGAAGACCAAGGAAGGAATGAAAAAATCTACCTCAAGTTCTGCAACCAAATAGACTGCTCCCTTCTTCCAGGCTGCTGGGATGGGAATGCTGCTGGTTGCCAGCAGAGCTGACTTTGCTGGGTGTCCTAGATCCCGAGGATGTACATCAAAGTTCTGCCCATGGGTGGTCTACACTGATCTTCCTGCCTTGCTAAGCACACTCCATGGCTCACACCAGCAGAAGAACCAAAATCAAATGAGCTGTACAGTTACATCTGTTGCACTTGTGATGTTTGGACAACCCTAAGCTGGGAAGCTGAGGCTCTGGGTGACGGCTTTGCTGTGCCCGTAGGTTGGTTAGGTCAGGGGATTTGAGCATGGATCTTGTGTGTCAGACTATCTTTTCACTCCGAAGTGAGTTCAAAAGTTTTCTGAGATGGCTTACGCTGAAATGTGTGAGAGTTTAATTAGCTAGAAAGGATTTTCCTGTGGGAACAGTGGAACAGTGGAACCACAGGCTTATAGTGGAAAACCGGGCCAGCCCTGACACATAGGGATGCTGTAAGTAACTAAACAGAGCGGTCACTGGCTGGTGGTATGGAAAACATCCTTTCTGCCCCTTTCCTTCCCTCCTTGCAGGGGTGTTTTGCTCCAAGGTCTGAACTTTAACACTAGCAACTTGGGGGAGGGCTGGCACTGGGGGCTTCAGCGCTGTGGCTGTCTTGGGCCCCTGGTCCTTTGTCTGGGCTGAATAGCTCTCTGCAGAGCTGCCGGGCAGAGGTATGTGATCTGCAAACCTCTTTTATTTCCCCCTCTTGGCTGACGGACAAAGTCTTCCCTCAGAGATGATGCTTGCGGCGGTGCACTGCCCTTGGTGGGGCTGTGGGGCCAGAGAGGGTCCCCCATGCTGCGTCCCAATCTTCTCGTCTCCCCTTAACATGAGGGCACAAAGAGCTGCTTAGGCATTCACGGGAGCAGAGGGAGACCCAAGCCAGGGCACGCTGAACTGCACAAAGTAGGATTTATCTTCAAAGAAATATTTCCCCCCTTTCTGAGCTTTTTTTTCCTTTTTTTTTTTTTAAGGGATTTAGTCCTCCTCCTTCTACCCTCCCAGGCAGGCTTTGAGCCATGGAAGCACTTTTTGCCTCCCCATGGTGACTTTTAAATGGTGGAAAAGCAACTTCTTAGAAAGCTGCTGGCCACCCAGGGGCAAATTCTGGGGCTGTGCCCCACGTGCTGCACAGGGCTGAGAACGGCTGCAGGCTTCGTTGCTGGTGGTGTTGCACAGCCACAGAGACGTTAGGACAAAACTCTTCCCTTCTCCTGTTGACCACACCAAAGTGTGGGGAGCAGCATTTCACCCCAGTTTGGTCATGCCAGCAGCATGCTGGCTTGTACCAGCACTAGCGTGGCCAGCAGGACCAGGGCAGGGATCATCCCTTTGTACTTTGGGGAGGTTGCACCTTGAATCCTGGGTCCAGTTTTGGGCCGCTCACTCCCAGAAGGACATTGAGGGGCCGGAGTGTGTCCAGAAAAGGGCAACGAAGCTGGTGCAGAGTCTGGAGAACAAGTGCGCTGAGGAGTGACTGGGGGACATGGGGTTGTTTAGCACACATCGTCCAAGGCATTTCATATAGGTGAATATTTTTTTTTTAAATGAGAGTTCTGATGTACCAGAGTTTTCCAGGTCCTGCTATGGCCAAACTGGGCCCTATCCACATTTTAATGCAGCGGAAAATATAGAAAACAGACACAAAATGACAAAACTCTGCTGTATTTGGGTCAGCATTTGATGCTGAATTTGGGGCTTCTTTTCTACCCTCAACCAGAATCTCCTCTCCTCCACTATAATGAATAAAACCAACAGCATTTTCTGCCACCCTGGGTGGGCTGGGAGAGCACCTTTGGTTGGATACGGGTCACCCTTTCTTCCCCTTGGTGATGGAGCGTCTCCTCCCCAGAGCAGAGAGGACTGGTGAGCCTTCTGCCCATTCATCACATAGACCCATCACGATGAAGTAGCTGCAGCTTTAGTCCTTGGGACCATGGAGAATCTGGGCTGGTATGGCCTGATGGCCACCACACATGCTAGGCCGGTGGCTGTGAGTGGCTACCTTTCCTCAAGTGGTGCGGAGGAAGTTTCTAGAAGGACAGTTGGGGTTTTGGGGACTTTCTAGAGGGAAGAGGGGGAGGCACAACATTCTAACAAGGAGGATTGGGGTGATTAAGGCCTTCAAGAATAAAAGCAGAGTGGGCTAGGTGGACCTCTCCAGAAGGTAGGTGGGGTGGACCTCTGTAGAAAGAAGCTCTTAGTGAAAAATAATTTAAACCCAGACCTCACTGAACAGCTCTGTAGGAATAACCTCCCATTCCTCCTCAAAGAGAAGTTTCCTTAGCTGAAATCGTCTCCATCTGTGCCAGACCCACAGTTTTGCTCCTTGCAGTGGAGGGGTGCTGGTGACACGCAAACCTCCGCAGAATTGAAACCACGTGGCCCTTTTGGGAGATTTTGAATAATAACGATGGATGTGAATATGCTTTTTTTCTCCCCTCCCCCCCCCTTCAACCTCTCCTTTTTTCTTTTTAAGCTGCTATTAATCAGCTTTATTCAAAACATTCATTTTGCTCCCTCCTTGCAGGCGAGAGGGAAAATCTACCCTAGCACTGTGAGACCCTTTTACAAACATGATGATTTTCCTTTTGCCTGTTTCCACATGGAGCTCAAAGCATTTAGATAAAATTCCTTGTAAACACTCTGAGGCTTGGCCAGTAATTTCCTGGGCACACATTTGTTAGCGTAGCCCACAAAGTGCTTTGAAGATGAAGAAAACCAGCTGTAATTTCTAACGATGATGATTATGATTAAACGAGGTTTCTGCAAAAAGTTGTGAGTCATCCCTGGAGACTGGACATTGGGTTAAACATGCTCCAAGCATGAGAGGCTCTCTCAACAGAGAGGCTGTTGAGAGAGGTACCTTGAGGAGTAGAGACACCAAATAGTTTTTGGGGGAGAAGAAAAAGTGATCTGTGCAAAAAATGTGGTTCAACTTTGGAGCTTTATTCCTATGGTGGTCACTCTAGAATAAAGCCAGGGATTAAGGTACATTTTCTACCCTTAATTCTCATGGCTAATGTCTGGTTTTGGTTTAAGGTGAATAGATCCCACCTTGGAGTGAGGCTTACTTCACCACGCAGGGGTATATGTAGAAGTTTGGGGCCAGTTGTAGGGTCACCAAACCCATATCGCTCATCCCCACCAATGGGGGTTCCTCAAGGGCTTGTCAAATTGACCCCACAAAATTGATTGGTTGCCTCAGAAGATCTTCCATGTGACCACAGATGAACCCTGGTCTTAGCAGACACTGGGACTGAAAATCAATTAGTCCATGCCCATCATTTTCAGCCCAGCTCCTGCTGGGTGTCTCACCTTTAGGCTATAGCTCTGACTCCTGTGTGATGGGGATAAGTCCTTGTGCAGTGCTACTAGATGCAGGATTCAGCTGTATTTTTAAGTTAATTTGGTAGAAATGGGTTTGATTATTTGTGTCTGTTCAAAGTGTGGTGGCATATTACAAAATGTAGAATCATAGAATAGTTTGGCTTGGAAGGGACCCTTCAAGATCATCTAGACCAACTTCTGCAATAATCAGGGATATCTTCAACTAGAGAAGGCTGCTCAGAGCCCCAGGGTCCAACCTGACCTGCAGTGGTTCCAGGGATGCAGCTTCTACCACCTCTCTGGGCAACCTGTTAAGCATTAACCTTGGTAGAAAAATCCCTATCGCTTTGAAAACAACAGCCATTGCATGTTGGAGGTGTACCACAACAACTGAAATGGATAAATATTGTCCCCACAGTCACGGGCGCAGTTATTCCTTCCCCTTTCACTTCCACATCCATTCATTATTTCCCGTGTTAAGCCCTATTGTTCCTTTGAGCTAAAGGCACCTTGAAGCCAACAGCTAATCAATACACAGAATGTGCTTTGCACGTTTGTCTGGGATCCCACACAGAAGTAAGATATAATTAGGGCTTATAAAGAAACAGTTGAAAGTCTTAGTGATATATTATAATTATCATCTGCCAGGAAAGGGAAAGGATATAGAGAATATTCCATATCACAGAGAGATTATGACTGACTTTAGTTTCTTTGATCCTTTTTCTATTCGAGTGTTAAACCTCATTAACTCCTTGAAAAGAAACAGAAAGCAGATGATGGTGAAATACAAAGAACCTTAGATTGTGGTCCAGAGCCTTGGACACAAATGCATGTTTAAGGGATGCTCTTTGCTGGGCTTTTCTGGCTGGTGGTAAGGTCAGTGTGTGGCTCATGGTGATGGTGACCAACCAGCAGCTTGCCAGGAGGTTGATTTTACTCCTTTGCCTCTGTTGGTGAGATGCTGTGGGAGACTCTTGGGTGGAAGGGCAGGAAATGATGACCCAGTGTGGTGGGATGGCACCAGAAGTCCCCGAATAAGGGACGTGCAGGTGCTGGGAAGGGTCAGCTTAGGCTCAAGGCACCTCTCTCCCCTAACACAGGGTTCACTTTGTTTCCAGATCCCATAGAAATGGTGGTATGGGCAGGGTGGGCATCAGTCCTGTTCTCCTGCCTTCCTATGTCATCAAGATGCTCAGGGCAAGCTGGCTATGCTCAGGTGCTGAGAAATGACCATTCCCACATCTCTCTCATGGCTCCTGGTATCCACATATTTTTTTTCCCAACATTCTTCTTGCAGCAGAAGAACATCTGGAAAGAGCCCTGCACCCTGCTGCTCATGTGTTGCAGGATCTCATGTTGGAGAAAGCTCAGTAGATGCAAGGAAAAGTGAAGAAATACTTACAAGGTCCAAGGAAAAAGCAGTGACAAATTCAGCTGTGGTACCTGTTTACCCCTTGAAAGGTGAATGCCCCAGCTCTGCAGCACCAAAAAAGAGAAGGGCTTTTTCTCCTTGCTTGTATGCTGATATCTCAAGCAAGCTCCTCTTGCAGCACCTTCTTGTTCAGGCTATGTGGCTGAATGTTTTCTGTTTTTTCTCTCTTGCTCCTTCCTCCATCATCCCCCCTGGGGCATTTCTCAAGCTTTTCTTCACTTTGTCAAGCAGTGAGAAATAAGCAGCCCTGTCCAACTGCCTGCGATTATGAGGACTTTTATCTGTGAGCAAACAAAGTCTCTGTTTGCAAGGGAAAGACCTGAGGTCTCTTGGGTTTATGGGGCTGAAAAACATATGTTACTGCTTTCACGGCTCACTTGCTAAGGAGTCCTAAACTTTGCTCTCCCACTGATGCATGTTTTCCTGCTTGCTCTTTGCTCCTGCCTCTTTTCCAGTGAATGGACCCAAGCTTGCAGTTTCCCTCCTCTACCCATTTATCTTTGCCTGGTAGAGATGGGCAGGGGCTGCAGATGACCTCTAAATTTTAGGATCACTGTGCTTCAAATCTAGATGCAAGCACTGTAAGGCCTTCTGATATGTCCGGGCAATGACTGAACTGCTCCAAATCCTGACACAGACCTCCTGGCTTTCAGCCTCTGCATCTGCTCTGTGTTGTGGTGTTGGGACCAGACGCTGTGATATTATCTCTTAGGATCAGATGCTTATGAAGTCAAATGTTTCAATGTTTGATGTCATCCGAGCCAGTAGTAGATTCAGCCAGATCATGGGAAAGATGTTATGGCTTCTGAATGCCCCATAACAACTGTAACAGCAGGCTGGTAATTTGTGAGCAAGGATGAAACCATGGGACGGAGGGTCGTGGAGAACCTGAAGGGTGACTGAGTGTAAGGAGGGAGCTTGCATTAAATTAAACACAGTTATCTGAGCACATGGAGATGCACCTGAGGGCAGGAAACTGGCAGAAGATTTGGAGGTAAAAGGGGAGGAGAGATGCCTGCGTGGAAGGACATAGATAAGGAGAAGAAAGGAGTGCCTGGAGATCTAAGTACATTTTGAGCAGAGAAGGACTCTTCTGGCTGCCCTTAGGATGAGGTCTTCTTCATCCTCACATGGGACTTGTCACATCTAAGATGGGGTTTCTCCTGGGCTTCTCCCCGAGTCACCACTGGAGGGTTGCTGATACCTGCCACAGCACAGTGTAAATGCATTGCAGATCTTGCAGAGCTGCAGAGGGAGATGAGCTCTTCTGAAGAGTCACTGCCTTCAGAGGGAGTGACCAAATATCTGGCGAGTTGTCCCTGGTCTTCCTGACCACTGTGAAATTTTCTTTGCATCTGCACACAAGTATTGCCTTTTGTCTACTGCCTCAACATGTCTGGTGCTTTGTTCCTCAGCAGAGACCTACAGAGACCTACAGGCAGTCCCCTACAGCTGTGGGGCAGAATGGCTCAAAATCTCCCATTTGTTAGGTGAGCCCTGTATGCCCAAAGGGAGCAGGAGCAGGCTTGGGTCAAGTCATGATGTGAGGCTTGGCAAGGTGGTTTCTGCTTTGGATGAGAGCTTGCTGGTCCCAGCAGATGTGGTTCATTGGCTTCCCTGGTCTCTAGCCTCTGTTGGTCTCTAGTTGTCTTTCTGGATGGGTCTGACAGCTCTTTTGTGCATAGCCATCTCTCTCTGGAGCAGAGGAGGACCTCAGCCACAGCAGCTCTCATTCCCTTGTCAGCTCATGTCAGAAAGAAAGAGCAGATGCTAGTAAAGGATGGGAGAGAGCAATGAGCTCCTTCTTACAAAGAGCTCCAAATAATAATTTTCCTGGGTGCAGAATTGATGAACTCAATGCCTAAACTTTGGCCTCGTTAGTGCCATTTCTCAAGGTTTGGCAAGGGCTTGGTGCCACCATGCCCTGAAGAATTTGAAGTCAGCTCTTGGACAGAGCATCCCTTTTGACCACTGAGGGCTCTGAGGTCTGAGCCTGTGATGGATAGCTAGCCCTGGACTGGCATCCCAAAGAAGAGGGAAGGGGTGGCTTCCTCCTGCTGTTTGTGCTGTTTCTGCTATACTGTCCCCTGTCCGTTCAGACACTGCATTGCATTGAACAGCTCCTGTACCCCAACTGCACCTTCTCCTCCTGGTGGAAACAGCTTTCAAACTCCCAAGCTCACAAAATACTCCTGAAGAAACAACAATTTGTAACTTCAACCTATCATCACTGAGCTAGCTAAGAGTAGTTGTCCTGCGGGGCCTGTGTCTCTTTAGCAGGCCAGATTGTCTTGTGTAGAACAATATATCACCATTTACTCAAGCAGAGATATGTCAGAAAGCATCTGTGTTCCACGAGACGGAAGTTTAGTCTAGTTTTATTGCCTTTGTGCAATGCTTTGGCCCTTTGCACGGTGCAGAGGAGCAGCTGGGTGAGGTAGGTCGGCCTGTTGGGGTCTGGGAGAAGAGGGACAGGGTCTCTGGTCAGAGAAAAGGAAGAGGCAGGGCAAGGAAGAGGGGTGCATGGATACAGTGCCAGCAGAAGCCGGAGTCCAAAGAAGGGGACAGGTGATGCTCTTTGTTTTTTCATACTGAAAGGTTTTATGGAGCTGCTTATTGCTGTGGTAGCCTAAACATGTTGGGCAATGCAGTCAATTGGGATTTGGGGGATGTGAGACATGAAGGTTTTTGCTCATCTTTGGCTAGCCTGATGTTTTTGGGAGGGCCAGGGCTGGTGGAAGTGGTTATGGAAAGAAGGCTGTGTTCCCCTCTGCCTCCCTCCCCAGCCTCCCCTGCAACGAAGGGTCCCTTCACAACAACCCCTGGGCTTGGAGAGATGACTTGCATGGGAAGACTAAGGTGGGAGCTCATTAAATTCTTAATTATATAGACATTCTTCAGTGTTCTGGTGCATAAAGCTGAAAACACCTTTCCCTTTCCACTGGGGATAAGTCCAGTGTGAATTATTTGAACATTCAGATGTCCAAGACCAGACAATGTGTTTGACAATGAGAGAAACTGGATGCTGCAAGTGTCCAGTATCCTGTGCTCTGGGTGAACAGGTCACATCTGGAGGGGCTGTTCACCACATCCTGTTATGCCTACTACATGCCAAAAACCATGTGAAATACGATGAAAATCCCAAATATCAGGTGACTGTGGACTCCATACAAGGATGATCTGAGGAGCAGAAAACATGGGCTACAAGGGAAGATGAGGAAAACCGGGGGTTGTTCAGTATAGAGAGGGCTTAGGGGAAGTCATCCAAACTGTTGTGAAATAGCTTCAAGGGGGAGAGTTTTAAGCTATTTTTTATATCCACTGTGAATGAAGTAGTGAGTTTAAACTGTAACACAGGAGACTAGATATTGGGAAAAAACTTAACCATAAAGCTAGTTTGGACTGGCTTAGTTTGTTTTAGGCAGATGGTGGAATCTCCATCCCTGGCAATTTTTATGAGGGGGGAAGACTAACCCCTAGATTTAACACCTGACATACTGCTGTAATCAGCCAGATGGAGCAAAGAGTGTGCTGAGGTCTCTGTTGTCTCTGTTTCCCTGTCAAATCCTATGTGCTCGTAGTTAAATATTCACCCTTGTGCCCACACTAAGAATCTGAGCAACAAACCTCATGCCTGCAAAACTGAAGGTTTTGGTCCAGTGTCCTGTTGCTGAAGGGGAAGGGCTGGGCAAGAATGGATGCTGTGGTCTGGCAACAGGGGAAAATCATAGTTTAGGGATCCTCATAGGAAGTTACAAATACTACAACCCTTTCTAACGCATGATATCCCTCTGGTAAGAGCTCTGAAGGGTCAAACATGTTCAAAAGAGGTGGCTGTGGTAACTTGGTAGTTGCTGGGTTTATGCCAGATGTACTTGAGGCTGGCTGATGATGACAGCAGGATCAGCTGTCAGCTGCACCACTTGCTGGTGGCATAATGCCTGCACTGCCCTTCTATGGGGTAATTCAAGAGCGGTATCACTATCTTGCCACATGAGATTGGCATCAATTTTTTACTATGAGGTGACATACTGATGCCCAGATCTGATACTGCTGAGCTTCTAGGGCTGGCTTCTAGGATCGCTTGGGCACTGCTCAGTTAGTAGAAGTCCAAACTGAACACCCTTTTGTTTCATTTCCATCCTCTCTTCATTCACTCCAGCTGCCAATAATCTAGGATAGTTGCAAAGAGTACCAGGGATGCATCATTTCAGTTTTAACTTGCATCTTATGTCTCTGTTTTATTTGTACTTTCTGCAAACTGATCAGTTTTTTGCAAGGATTTACCCCTGATTCCTGCAAAGACAGACGGGGCTCTGAGTGATTCACAAAAAACGTATGTATGTGTTTCATCACGTGTTTAGTGCAGCAACTTGTTCATTCTTGTTCTTCAAAGACTGTTACTACGTCAGGTAAATCAGGCAGATTTGAGTCCTGAGCTGGGACTTTGCAGCAGACATGCTTGGATTTCTATGTGGCTGGTATGGACTCAAGGACATGATGGCACTTTCTAATGCAACAGAAGAACATCTCTGGGTATTCTTAGACTCTAAAGAAGTGTTGGATGATGGTGCTTCTTTGTATGCCAATGCAAGACTTTTTCTCTAGCTCTTTCCTTGTGGTCCCTGCTGGGTGAACCACTCTTTGCTGGCACAAACCCATGTGCTATTTGCTTTGCTGTTAACTACAGCGATTGCAATTTACCACCAAGTTCTTTGTTTAAAATGAAGGCATCTCCCGTGTGTGTGTGTCTTTGCAGCTACTTTTTCTACCTTCGGAAAAGGTGCCGAGTAAACTGTTTCAGACAGGAAATAGTTTTTCCTTGAGGGATCAGTCTCTGTAGTGCTGTAGTTTTGCCAGGATAAGAGAGATGTTTACGTGGAGAGTTTTAGTTCAATTCCTACGTGGACTATTTAAATAGCAGCAGGTTGCAGACAGGTCACAGTGATGTTGGATTAATTCCCTCATCTCACTTAGGTATATGAAATTAGGTGGGGTGTTCTCAGCACCCTTCCCTGCTGGTCACAACATCCTTTTGAGAGAACTTCCTCTCTTTTTTTTCTGATATGAAGAGCTTACCCAGAAGGAAAGGAGGGTCACGGTCTCCCCATAAAAACTTGTGGTCTTTTTTCAGGAGGAAGATGAGATAAAGCCACTCAAATGGAAGCCAGTTCCACCAGCCTCAAGAGGCTCAAGTTTGGGAAGCTGAAGGTGGTACGTCGGCGCTTGCTACAAAGGTACGAGCATCAGCCTTTCATCTCCTGCCTGGCTGGTTTCTACAGCTGCCGGTGGAAGCGATACCAGCGCAGACGGACCGAGCCTGGGAAATGCTGCTGCAAAACGGTAAATTCTCGCAAAATCTGCACAGACGTTGATTTCTGTGTAGGGGCAGGTCAGTCCAAGCTGACAAGTGTTTGATGTCATGGGCCAAAGACATCCCTGCCCAACGTCGTTTGGAGCCCACTGAGATCTGTTGGGTGGTTGATGTATAGATGTGTTTCTGTGGAAAGCTCAGTTTTCCTGTGCCATCGTGCAGTGAACAAATGTGTGGTGGCAGGCAAGGACCTTGCACAAAACTCTCCTGGCCAGTGAAACATCTCAAAGCCAGATTAAAGAAGTAAAGTTGGGGATGAGTGAGCAGTAAGAACTGCAGAGAGGGCTGCTGCCTAGAGCAGCACCTCCCTCTCACGTGAGGTGGTTAAAATCCTGTTCATTTGTGAAATCATGAGATCTGTTTTCCCTGAACATAAATACTGCAGGGTAAGCTTTTGAGGACGTTCCCCAGGTCACAGGAGATGGGAGGAAGTAATCTCCATATCTACTTCAGGAGGTCCAAGACAAAACCACATGTTTTCAGGACAGCCTAAAAGTATCTGCCATGTGCTTTGGGATAGATAAGGCTCTGACCACTCGTCCTTCCTCTCCCTCTCCAGCGGGAATGCGTGTTTTTCCCATTGCTTGTTGGAGCTTTCTGCTTTTCTCTGGTCTTTCTGTACATGTGGGGTGAAGCGAAAAATGACTACAATAACTTTGACTGGTAAGTACAATTTTTTCCTCCTCTCCTGCTCCTTGGGCAGGTCCCCAGGGTAGCTGGGAAGAGACGAGCCCCCACCCCAGCAGCTGCACTACTTCAGGACACTTTAGTAATGAGCCAAAGATTTGTCTCCTTGAACTCTTGAGTACAGCATCCAAATTCAATGTCCAGAGACTTCAGAGGTGCAGAGGCTCTGCCCTTTGCTTGGCTACTGTTTTTAGGTGTAAGAGTGAATTTGGGAGAAAGGGGAGAAGCGTAATCACAAACATTGCAAGTGAAGGGGACTAAATAGCTCTTTCCTTTCCTTCTCTGCATCTTTCCCTCTGAAGAAATGTCGGGGCTGACATCAGAAGCATTGCACCAGCTATCTCACTGCAAAGAGAATTGCATGTTCCCAGGCTTGAAAGTAAGAAGTAACTGGCAGGAATTAATGCAAATCCTTTCCTCTCTACAGTACGTAGGAAACAGTTATGTGAATCTGGCCCCTTAAATTAAACAGCTCAGGTTTAATTATGGGGAAGAAAGGTCTAATAATGTTATTCATCTTTATGGAGCATTTGGGTAAAATGTAAAGCTTCCTTCTCTCTCCTTGGGCAATCCCTCTGCAGCTCCTCCAGCTTTCTGGTGTTTTCTCCCTCAAAACCCGACTCTACTCTCTATTTTGCCACGCTGCCCCACACACCCACGGGCAGACAATGTGGGCTGTTGGCCTGAGTCATGTCATCTCACAGTTTCCCCAGGCTGCCTTGTCAGCAGCAAGGTGCTGTGTCTTATAGACAAACTGGGAGCTGGTGTATTTTACCACCAGCACCCTGGGGTATTAGTCTGGTGATTAATGCCATCATGGATCTGGGGAAGGAGGCTCTTAACCACTTTTGCGTGTTACAGGGTAGGTTATTCCTCCCTCCTTCTTTGTTTTATTGCTTTGAAAATTGCAAAATTTCAAAGATCAGGATTGTTTCCCTTTCAGTCCACCTGCTAAAGCATTATTAAAATATTTTATTTCTTTTTAGGTATAACTATGGAAACCTGGGCTTCTGGTTCCTCTGGTCACTTGTTCTCCTGATTGTGGCTGGAATCCTGTTCACATACATCGCGCTGTTATTGGTAAGTGATGCTCCTTGTAAGCCAACTATGATTTATGGCCCTAAAAAATAAACACAGTGATGGCTTTGATGTCAGACCAAAGCTCAACCTAGCCCTGCATAGGATCCTTAGACAGTGGATACCTGGGGGAGACTGGGAACACAAGAAGTCTTTACGGTACTTTCTCCCCGTGTCCACCTGTGCATGACTGATTTCAACTTGGCAGTCCCAGAGCCACATGTAGTTTCTGTGATTTTTCTCAATGATTTTCGTTTGATCTATGTATCCAGCCTCTCTTTCAACCCAAGAAAAGCTGAGCCAGCAGTGGCTGGGTTTAGATTTAGGGGAAGCTAAGGATTGTTGCTTTGACAGCAGGGAAGTATGGGGCTCTGAGTCATGTAGCAGTGGTGGTATGTCATCAAAGCTGAGTTATTCCTCTACTAATGAATAAAAAATCTCTTTAGAAGAAGAGGAACATTATTACTGAAGCTGCTTTGACTCACTCAGCTTTGCTGGGGGGTTTCTCTCCAGGTAGAGATGACAGATGTGGTCACAAAACATTGCTGAAGTTTATGTTCAAAGACACATTGTTCCTGACATCTTCGCTTTTCTAAATCCTGTGAAATTTTCTGTAGGCTTCAGATCTCTTGTCGGCTTTGGTTACTGGAAACATACCAAAACCAAACGTTTCCTAAAATTTCTACCTACTCTTCCTTTTTCTCTGTCCTTTCCCTTAAAGGCACCCCTCCAAATAAAGACAGATCTGCATCTGTGTTCCCACCTTCTGCATCCAGAGCTATAGGCTAAGAAATCACTTTGACTCTAGGGACAGGGGTCCACATTCAGTCTCATGTCTGCTCCAACTTTCATTTTGAAAAGGCAGATGCTGAGGGTGAGGTTATGGCTTTGGTTCACCTTCGTGTCCAAGACAACCAGCTTTTGCCATCATTTCCTGCTGTTCTTACCCATTCCCTGATGTGTCATCATACAGACGGTCTGTAAATTGCTCATGGCAGGGAATCTCTTTTTGCTCCATTCATGCAGTGCCTAATGCAACAGTTTTCTGGGGTCCTTTGTCCCTGCCGAAGTACAAACAAACAGTGATTCTATTCTAGTGTTAGCAATATAAAACTCAAAGTGATAAACAGGATAGCTGCTTGGCCATGCCCGCAGCAACCAATAGCCTTACAAAAGCTATGGATAACTGAGCCCTGAGTAGGACGAATGACAGTATTTAATTACATGGATTTTGTGCCACCCTGGTGGCTCTGAGGCTCAATGTTTACTATTAAGCGTACCTGGTTTTCCCAGTGGCCGTGAAGTAGTGCGGGTGGTTTGGTGGTTACAATGGTCCTTTGGGCAGCTCAGAACTTTACCAGAGATGCTGATATGACAACAGTACCTCTGAGACTGTTCCTCAGCAGGCCACGGATCTGCAGTCAATCTCAAGATCAGACTAAACCATCGTAGCACATGCTAGAAATGGGCTTTTCAGGTTTTCCTGGGCTTGAGGAGTCTAAAGACCCCTGGGGCTGGTGTTCACCTTGATCATGCTCTGTTTGGATCCAAACATCAGCCAGTATTGGTCTCACTCTTCATTGTGTGGACACATCCTCCTCCTCCTCCTCTTCTCAGCAGCTCACTTCTGTCTAAGGAGGCTAACAGCATTTGCCCTCCTTATGAGGGTGAGCACTGATAAACCTGAAAGAGTACAAGTGGTCTGGGTGCTATCAGACAAGTCCTACAAGAGGAACACTTTAAAGGTTCCTCTGCTCTGCAGACAGCCCCTGCAACAAGGGTCCATTTGCTCCTTGCTTTCGTGATATGCTTTCATGGTGACCACCCAAAGCTGTTGGCTAAGAATAGAGAATGATTCTACCAGGAGTCACCCCTCCATCAGTGTTTGCAGAGATTCCTTGTCACAACATCTGGCCTTTCACTGTAGCTTTGGATGAACCACCCAGCAAAACACCAGCAGCATCACAGGCTAGTAAGTGCAGCTCATCCCTTCCCCATCTAAATAAACCTATCAGTGTGGTACTATACGCTAGCTGGATTGCTCTAATTAATACATTTCAGACAACTGATGGTCAAATAGCCTCCCCCCACTATGAATTACATCCCCTGTTCTGGTTGAACAGTGTTGGATGGAGACTATCTCCACATATGTTGCAGGAAGGACTGGAAACTGTCACCCAGCCAATGTTTCCTTGAGATGTTTTGCATCATCAGCTCATCACATCAGAAAACTGAGCACCCTGATGACCTTGTTGGAGCAAAAAGATTTTATAGCAACCAGTGGCTGGTCTGGATTCATTTGTGAGCACCATAGTCTCTTGTTTAATGACGACACCCAACTGGAGCCTGCAAGCCTGCTTCCATGACCTTATTGTGAACCGATGAAGCAAACACTCTTCTGCCCACTGGCAAAATACTGCACAAAAAAGCACTTGCTGTCTGTAGAGAGACGCTTTCCATCGGCATGCATCATTGTCATTTTTTCAGACAATCAGTTTCAATTAATTCAATTGTTATCACTCCCCAGGACAATTTTCTCACCCCCATTAGAGTTAAAAGGTTAAGCTGAGTGCTCTAACTGCAGGACATTCATGCTCAGTGGACAAGAAAAAGCTTTTCTTGCTCAGTCTTTCAAATACCAACAGATAATATTTTCCTTTCTGTAGTTTAACCATATTTGTTCTAAGGGTTTGGGGAAGGTGACCCATGCCTGTAGAAAGAAAAGAGGTTCATATGTGTGGTGGCCTTTCCTTTTATAGGCTAAGAGAGGACTCAAAAGGGTACGTTGGCACTGAAGACCAAAAAGTGATCTCAAACCTCTGTCCCTGAGAGACTAGGTACCAAACAAGTTTTGAATTGCTGCATTTTTGTCAGAAAGTGAGTGTAAGGACCTGAATTCTGTTGTTGCGAGTGTCTAAATGAGCAGATGTTTCAGGTGAGCTGAGTGTCCAAGTGCCTGCCCCCCTGTCCTTGTGATGGTTGGTTCAGAGCCTGCCTAAGCCTCACCAGCAGTATTGAAAGAAGCACAAGATTACTCCCATGCTGAAGTAGGGTGCGATTAAGGGTCTATTGTCCATCCTTTTGCAGCATCCTTGTGGTCTGTGCACTCACTCAGAAAGAATGAGACAGAGGAGACATCCTCCTTGCAGCAAATCCATCTGCCTTGTCACTGAGAAGCATCCCTTAATTACCACTTTGCAGGTAGATGCTGGAGGGGTGGCACTTCCATACCTCATACTAAAGAAGAGACGAATACAAGTGTTGGAGGCTGCAAGATTTGGGGAGAATATGGGGCCGACAAGATGGACTTTGGTTGTAGTCTCAGAGGTACATAATGGACACCTAACCTTTGTACTTGCATTAGACAATCCCAGGATATCTGTGGAAGCTGTCTGGAGGAGACAGACCTGCTGGTGCTGGTTGTCCCTTTGCCTGAGGAAGTCCTGTTCTAGGTGCAAGCATATGGGACGTTTCTAAAGGCAGTTGCTCTCTGTAGAAGGGCATGTTGGACAGGTCTTGAGGCAGCTTTTGAGGAGGAGGATGAAACTGGGAGATTGTGGCTTGAGATGTTAAGCTTCAGGGGCGCACATCACATCACCTCATTGGACCATCATGATGTATTCTCCTATAGTGACCAGCGGTGCAACACAAGAGTTCCTTCTTCACCCCCTGAGGATGAAACTGGGCAGTTATTCCTCTTGTAAGCTGATACTGAGATGTTATTTCTATCCATAAAGATGAGCTCACCCTCTGATAGCATTCCCAGATGTGATGTCTCATTCATACAGAAGTTATACTGCAGTAGCAGGGTTGAGTCTGGCTAAGCATGGTCTGTGGAATAAGCATTTGGCTGCTCCACAGGCAAGGGCCAAGTTCTTTGTATAACACTGCTTACAAAAAAGGGGCAACGTGTCTTTTTTCTTCTTTTTCTGAAATAGCTTATTTAAATGGGACTGGCTTAAGATCTTTAGCAGTAATTCAATTCTCTCTGGACTGCTCCCATGGTTACTCGTCATGTACTGGTGTAGGATTCGATTAAAGGAGGCTAACATGTCAAGAACCACTTAAAAGCTGATCAGTATTCTCGGTGAGCTTATATCTTGCCTCAAATCAACATGATCCCAAAAAAGAGAGTGAGTTTGTAGCTGGATGGGAAAAAGCTTGCATTCCTTTATAGTTGTGTTTCAGGAGAGAAGAGCCTCTTCCTCTAGATTTCTATGTCCTGTTTCCATACAATCCCACTGTGCTACCGTCTGGAGGGACTTGCACCATAAATGATCCTTCTCAGTGGAGCACTGCTGTCTGCTAACATGCTTTTCTCTAAACCTTGATATCTGGAGATACAAGTCCCCAAAATGTCCTTTACAGTGGTTGGGAATCTTGCCCCAGGCACTTGGATTCCTGAGCACAGACCTGTGTTTTTTCATGGCAGCAAGGTACTTCTCCTGGTGAAATTCACCATTGGGTTCATGGGCTCCTTAGGTCTGGGACAACTTGAAGAAACTCTTCATCAGAAGAGTTTGGGAAGAGACTGGCTTTCCTTGTCCTTTGCTTCTTGGTGTCCAAGGCTTCTCGAGTTGTCCACTGCCCTCGTTGGGGTTTGTGCCATGCCTCACAGGAACCCTGCCCAAGGGCTACAGCTTGCCACTGGAGGGAAGGAATGTGCCAGCCACTGAAGACTAGAGTCTTTTAATCTCCAAGGCAGTTTTCCCTGTTCTGAGATGTACTTGTCTCACGTTTCCTGTGATTACTGTGCAAGTGTTGTCTCCTCTGCTGTCTGCTCTGTAAATTTGTGATGCTTTGGAGGCATTCTTGATTCCCTGACTTGTCTCCCGCAGATGACATGCCTCTAATTACAACAAATGCACAGAAAATAAACAAGGTTAGTGCTGTATTGGGTCATACCATAACAATCAATCCTGGCCATCATTCCTCTTTTAGAGTTGGTACTCACAAAGAAAAGTCATTGAAAGTGTGTACCCCAAAGTGACCAATTATCTGTTACCCATGAAAGGGCTTTGATCCTGCAGGGCAGCCTTGATATGTGCTTGGCCATTTCAGAAGCTTTTTTACTGCATCAATGAACACTTTCCTCCATCTACTGGACCTGCTAACAGCCTTGACACTGTGCAGGAAGACCTGGTGTAAAGTGACTTACCAATGCAAAAATAATTCACTGAACGTACTCCATCATCTTCTACCAAGATGCAAACAATCTCTTCTTGATTTCCCAGGTCCTAGCGATGTGTTTGCTTGCAGAAGGTCAGCAGCTGTACCTACACTGGAGTCACAAGGTGGGGAGAGTCAGGGATTTCTGGTACTCTAATCCATGCATTAAATTGATTGAGTTTGTTTCTCTGCATGAAAAACATCTTAGATTATAGGAGTGAAGGAAAAGAGGAAAGAGGTTAATCTTAGGAGACTTTAGATACCCATAAGAACGATATCTCCACCTGATCGGATCACCTAAACTTTCTTTGCAGTCAGTGGAGGGAAATTAATCCTCTGAGGATGCAATTCATTCAGCTGGTCATAAGCATCTAATTTAAGATGAGATGAATCACACTTCAAGTACCTTTTTTCCCCCCACTGACTCTAAAAGGAGCCTGCAGTGACTCATTCAGGTGAAGATATCTATATTTGACATGTCTACATGTGGTAACATGAAGACAAAAGCAAAAGAGAAGCACAGCATAATTTTCTGAAGCAGACTCCAGCAGCACTGAAAAAAGTGGCTGCTACCTCTGCAGAAGAGAAATTGGCTTTTCCAAGGCTTCCTGGTACCTTATGCCTTTTGGTTTTGGGTGGTTTGGGAAATGCCACCTGGAGTTTTGAAGGTGGAAAAACAAATCCTCAGAGTTGTCACGGCAAAATGATGCATTAGAATCACCTTCCTTAAGAAATACTTGAGGCTCTGTGAGGCGTTTAAGAAACAAGCCTCTAGCCATGCAGTTTAGGGGAGAACAAAATGTGATGGAAAAATCTTGTGGTGGAAGGGAATAGCTGAACGTGCAGACACTTGATCCTGTGTTTCTGCATTTAAGTAACGGAAACACATTCATCTTTACTGCTGAAAAATGTCTTCCATAAAAACTGAAAAGATATAGAAAAATTTGTAAAAAAATTTCAAGACAGCATGCTTGGCCAGAAGACGTTTAGGATGTATTATTAAGGTGATGATTTGTAGGACCCCCGAGGAGTGCCACAAAAGTGATGTGAGGGCTGGAACATCTCTCCTGTGAAGAAAGGCTGAGAGAGTTGGGGGTGTTGAGGCTGGAGCAGAGAAGGCTGCGGGGAGACCTTAGTGCGGCCTGTGAGTGCTTCCAGGGGCCTCTGAGAAAGCTGGGGAGGGGCTTTGGATCAGGGTCTGTTGGGCCAGGACAAGGGGTGATGGGTTCAGGTGGAAGAGGGAGATTGAGACCAGAGAGAAGGGAGAGATGTTTGATGCTGAGGTTGGGGAGACCCTGGCCCAGGTTGCCCAGAGAGGTGGGAGAAGCCCCATCACTGGCCCCATGTCAGGTGAGGTTGGCCCTTGGGGCTCTGAGCAAGCTGTCCCTGCTCCCTGCAGGAGAGTTGGACTAGAGAAGCTTTAAAGGTCCCTTCCAACCCAAACCATTCTGTGATTTTATGATTCTAAGAATGGTTAGGTCCAATTTCTCCTTGCACTTAGTTCTTAGCAGATAGATGCTGTACCAAGAAAAGCCTGCTGTCACCGCTGCGCCGGGACCAAACTGAGCAAGAAGCCAAGGAATAGACTGAGCTACCTCCTCACTTTTTTGGTTAAAAGGGGAACTCTCATCTCTTAATTATGGGTATTTTTGCTGTTGCTGAAGCCTGTTCCAAAGCAGTTCATAGCAGAAGGAAGCTGTGTTGCTGTCTCTTTGGGCTGGGATTCATCCCTTCTGGATGATTGGGGATGTAATGTGAGCTCATCATTGAGGCTCCATCTGCACCAATAGAGAGAGACAGAGGCACCTTCC